>NC_036241.1:10199208-10248232 GCF_002742605.1 Olea europaea var. sylvestris | reverse complement strand
ACATATATGTGAAGATAATCAGATCATAACATTGTTACAAATGAAGTGTTTGGAGCTTCAAAAACAGTCCATTTTCCACTACATAAAATCAGGCAGTTTTTCCCTTTGACTGTTTTCGGTTTCCATTTTATTATTATGATACCAACAGAATTCTAGGCCATTAAAATCATTTCTACACTCCCTACTTACATATAAAAACGTTCATATTGACATATATAAGTTAAACACTGAGTATCATCCCAAAATCAAGGTATAAATCACTCAATCCAGCAATTCCTCATCTCTGTCCAGATTACTTTCTTTCAAATTCTTGCAATTGATTACCCCTATTTATGCATCATAACATCATTAACAACACTCCAACTTAATTACAAACAAGTTCAGATGTTTAAGAAATCATAAAGCCCTTAAGAAATAATAGAAACAAACCTCAAAACTGTGGAGTAACAAAGCTGTTCAGAAATAACAGCTTCTTGTTTCTATTTCTCTTTGACTGTTTCACCCTCTTTTCACTTGGAATCACTTAGGGACGAGTTTAGGGAGTTAATATATTATCTAGGAGGTAAATGAGTGGTCTTTAAATAGTTGAAGTCGTGCATATTACTTAAGGATTAAGAATATCATGGGCTGCAGCCACCTCAAGCAATCAAGGTGAGTCACTAAGCTGGAGCTATCATCTTGGCTGCAATGCTTGACTTTTCTACCATTATTTTTGTGTCCATTTATGATATTTAAGATATATATTCATCCTATATTAAGTCCTTGGGGATTAGACACGAAATTTATGCCTTAAGGTTGAAGCAATTATATATTAAAGTGAAAAGTCCCCTAGCATGAGCTGTCCAAGTAGGAGGTGGCTTCTTGCAGCCAACTTTGACTTCTCCCTTGCACCACATGGAGCCATATGTGACTTAGAAGAGTTATAAATATCTTGTGTAAAGTTCCAAGGACTTATAGGACGTGTTGGAGGCTTAAGGTTGAAGGAATTGAGTGCTAAAATGACAAACATCCCAAGCGCGAGGTGTTTAAGCATGAGGTGGTCACTTGTAGCAAAATCTGATTTTATATGTATCTTTGCAGGCACAAACCAAGTATCCTCGGCTTATTTTGACATGTTTACAATCCATTTCGCTTGTCCTAAGATCCCAAAGTATTTCATAGAACTAATTCCTCAACCGTTCATTTAATTTCTTACCCGATTCTCAACTGATTTCAACAATTCGCACCGCAATATTTATAATGTCATATAAGACATATATTATTACGTTGTGATAATGTCACTTCATCCCTCATGTCCCAAATATATGAATTACCTATCTAGGGTTTAAGGTGACCTCGATTAGCTGAATGGAAAGCTTGAACCTTCGTTGATACAAATTTTCGGCCTTTCAAATATTACATTACTTACCAAGCCAATCTCCAACATTTAGTTAATCTAACTTTCTATCATAGCTCAATATAAAATTCACCACCTAGATCGAAGAGTCGAAGGTTATCACCATGTTAAGATTTTAAAGCCTTGATGATCAAATGCATCATTTTAAGAGAAGGCAATCAGGAAATTGATACAAATGACAATGTAATTAGCATGAAATGCATGAATCATATTGGCCAAATGTAGAACGTGAAGTTCGGGGTATTACAGTTATCAATCACATATATATAGCCTTCAAACATTGACATACGAAGTGACGTAAAAATCCCTCGAAAAGCCACCAAATTCAAAATGTAAACGGCTCCTTTCTTCTATGCGACCACATAGAACAATCATATGCGGTCGCATAGATCAATGTCTCACATGGCTGGAAATTTTTGTAAAATCCTATGCGACCGCAAGCCCATTTGGCCTATACTGTCACATAGGCCAATTTTATGGCTTTTGATTCCATTTTCCATTTCATAAACTTTACGTTTTATTGATTTCGAACAATCATATAACATCCTGGACAATCTATGAAGAAATTTTGAAACAGATTTGAGACGCTATGAAAAAGAAGTATTAAAGGTTGCCATCAATGGAATGAAATCTGTTACTCCCACTTTATGAAAATTGCTTCACATCTTACGAAAATCACACCGTGATGTTCAATTATCGAGATTAATTAATTGAATGTTCATTTAATTTATCCCCCGGTTGCACATAGCTTACTGAACAAAAAAGGGGTTATATATTGCTCACTCATCTATTAAACTATTTTCCATCTATCATTGGGATTAATTTTAAGTTAAAAAGTTAGATTTCTATTGTTTAAGTTGCAAAAATAAAGATTCCAAAAGATGTATTAAAGCTGCCCTAAAGAATATATGCTTTATTATCAAGGTATTAATACATACGTAAACTCTATTTTTTTTTTTTTGGGTATTTGTACTTATGGCGCAAAACAATTATCTTAGTCGTATCTATGAGTTTGGGTCTTGGATAGTACACACTATTTCAACTTTTTAGATTACGAAGTTTACGTTCCAGATTATCGATTAGCTTGATCTTACATGCAGAATTGTACTAATCAAAGCAAACAAGTCACTTTTAATTAGCTTTTAGATGATTAAGCATACAATTCAATTAACCCGATGTTTAAATACCGCAATTTGTAATAAATTGCTGGAAAGTAAAGAACACAGAAAATTTGATGACGGAGAAACTTAACATGGGAAAAATTTCGAGAACCAGCCAGTTACCTCTACCATAGACAGTTCAGGAAACACACAGCAATTCCAATTCTTGTACCCACTAAGACTTGCTATCACAGTCTCACGATCTACTGCCGTAGATACCTCTAGTCTACTAGACCTTCTGTAGTCTCCTACTATCGTGGATATCTCTAGCCTCCTGCTTGACTTTCTGATCTACTTCATGCAGCCTAATTTGTTGTCTCTTCTTATGCTGATGTCTCTCCAAGTGGAACACCAAAAATCACCTATTCTTGTGCTTGTAACTGCACTTCAATCCACCTCTCTCAATTCCCCAATGATCCCTTCCTCAAAAGATTAAGGAAACACGGTATTTTGGATTATTGAACCTTTGATATTTTTCAAAACTTTAGTTGACAAATCACATGATTAATGCAGATGATTCCACCAATGAATTGCGCTCTTGGATCACAAAGAAGTTATGAAAGTGTTTATGTTGTGAAGCACAATGAGCAACCTCCCCAAAATTCTGTCCATGACTCTGATATTTATAGTTGGGGCCAAATAGGTGTCATGGGCCATATAAAACTCTTCAAATTACGACCTAGAGTTTGGCCACGTGACACTATCACTCGAATGACACTCTAACGAGAAGCAAGCGACGGCTTCTTTGCTCGAGCGATGTAGGGGTGACAAGCAAGCGACAATGTTTATGCTTCAACCCCTCGAGCAACAACTTGGCGAGCAACTAGAAAAAATCCAGCGAGTCTTCGACCTTGTTCCAAACTCAACCCTAGCCTAAACCATCTATACAAATTGAAACCCAAGTCCCTGACTTTTACAACATGTTCAATTGAGTCCCTTTTGTTCATAGAATAGCCAATTACAATATAAAACCTAATGGTTCCATTTTATATTTTCAAGAACAAATTTATTTAAATATAAATTATTATCAAATAGGAGAGACTAAAAATGATAGCACATATAAAAACCATGTTTTCTTTTCAAAGTAACATCAAAAAAGTCATTACAAGAGAAGTAGTATATCGTGGCCCTAAATAGTTAGGGTATGGGTTTTTATATCCCTAAAGTTAGATATGAATACCTATTTTCTTGTTTCTAGATGTTGAATGTAAGCTTGTTTAAAGAACTATAATCATTGAATAAGAGATGTCAAGAATTCAACCTCATTTGTATTCAAATATATATCTTTGTTCCTTAAGTAAATAATAGAGATTTCATTAGTGATATCAGAGCTTGGTTAAAACTGGTATCTTTCTCTCTATAACAACAGCAATCATCCATGGTAACCGATAACTTTGAGTAGCTTGCAATTCCTCATTTCGATGGTCACTATGATCACTGGAGTATGTTGATGAAAAACTAATTGAAATCAAAGGATTGCTAGCAAGTTGATTCTGAAGAAATTCCAGAGCATGCAATTAGCATAGCAGTTACATATGCACAAAAGGCATAAAATGAAGGCCAAAATTTAAAGATCTTAAGGCTGAGAATTATCTGTTCCAAGCCATTGAGCAATCAATCCTGGAGACCATCCTCTACAAAGAAACCTCAAAGCAGATTTAGGACTCTATGAGCATTTATTTAATTAAGTTTAACGCTCATTTAATTTATGATTATCCTCTAAAAATGACATGTTTAATGAACATTTATTTAATTAACTTGACAATTTAACCGTCATCAATATGCCACGTTTAATGAGTAAGTAGTAACCTAGTGATAAGTTTAATGACCATTCATTTAATTAACTCATTCCCCGAAAAATGCACACAAACGGAGGAATAGTAGAATACTGGCAAATGAAACTTCGACAAAGACATCATAATGATGACTACCTCTTTTTTAATTACTAACCGAACATGAACTAGATTAGAATAATTCACAGCTACTCCAAAAGAAATTATCTCAATTTTCATCAGTTCTAGAAGAAACCAAAGATCTTGAGCGATCGATATAGCACAATGATCATTAATTTCTTCATGCTCATTCCAATTCACCCAAGAATCTTTTTGTTGCTTGATTACAGAAGCACCATCTTCATGGGATTTAACTTCAGTATAGAAATGCTAAAGGGATAGGGGGAATGGACAGGGTTTGTGGACAGGGTCGATGTGGCGCAACCTCAACCCTTGATCTGAATTTTAAAAATGCAGATCAAGGGCCGAGGTTTCACCACCAGGGCTTGTCCTTAATCCCTATCCCTTCCCCCTGTCTCTGTAGCAGATCCCATTTCAGTACATGCAAGGCCACTTTGTTGTTTCAACTAAGTGACAATTCCATAAGTATCACGAGATCCTTTATTCTCCTGAACAACATTGCATCCATGTGGCAAATTTCAAGTGTGGGAAAACTTTGAATTTTTGCAAGGAATTTATTTGTTTCTTAATTGGCTTCGACTTTGGCTAACAGAGCCGAAGGATCGTTCTTACTCAAAACAAATGCAGCTTTCTCATACTGCAAATCCATAGAATTTACATTGCACAATCTCCAGAAACCTGGAATTGCAAGTAAAGCAAAATAATAGAAAAAATCCATTTCATTCCAAGTAGAGATTGAGTATTAACTCGAGCAAGTTTCTCAATGTAACTACACCTTTTACAACGTTTCAACAACTTAAAATGTCATATAAGTAATCACGAAATAAAAGCAACTTAAACATCATATTGTATAACACGGTTCTTCTCATTCATTTACTCACAGAGTAGAAACTAATATTATTTTTTTCGATTTAATCCCATGTTTTAACAAACGAAAAAATTTCAACAAAATAGCTGACTCACAAAATAAATAATCAGAAATCATCAAGCGAGGAAAGTGCTATCGGCACCTCATCTAACCACTTTCTTGATATTCTCATGAGAGGGGAAAAAAAACTTCAATCAATCGTTATGATTCTTTCCAAAATTTCAACCCGAGCTAAGATATGTTGAAGGAAATCAAGACTATTTGAGGTCTATCTTAGGTGCTCCTTTAGTCGTGATTATTTTAATTAGGAAACATAATAAATTATCCCTTAACAATTTTTTTTATTCTATTGCTCTTAAATGATCAAAATTATCCATTTACATAGAAAACACAATACTAAAAGGTTAAAATATTAACTAAAAGATATTATGTTTTTAATTAGTTGAAGTCGAGAATAAGCATGTTACATATTTGAAAATGTATAACATTGAAGGAAGAGATACTCACTTCTCCTTGATCTAAAAAATATGAAAAGGTGATTCTCAATTTCAATTTTAGGCACAAGAATACTAAATTAAAATTTCAAATTTAATTACCAAATGGTACACCAAATCTTTCACAAGTTCATTTCAATTGAAACTTTCCAAAGATGTTGCCAAAAAACTCTGCTGCTTGAAACTACCAGAACGGAAGTTGGTAACTGTGGTCGATCATTAGAATTTGGACCTTTCTACATGTACATTAAGTTTCACATAATAAGTTACATAGTCACATTTCACTCTATTATATGTCAGTTAAAAAAACAATTTGCTTTTTTATCCAATCTCTTATGTACCATTTTTATGTACAAATAGCATAATCTTTAGAAGTTAGAGGCAACTAACTCAACTTTGACGTGTTAATTTACCTAGTAGTGAAATTCAAACAGAAAGATATTTTTGTACTTGGAGTAAATACTAAGAAATGGTCACTGAAGTTCGTTAAAAATTTTAAATTAGTCATTAAAGTAAATTACTTAATAGTATCATCATGTCACTCTTGAATTACAACATGAACTCAAACGACATTATGATAAATATATATGTACAAACAAATGTGTACAAAATGGGTTACTTACTCTCACAAACAAGTGGCCCCCACGTGACTTTAAAAAATGTCGGCTCGTGATCCCCACCTCCTATTGTGAATAGTGAGTAAAGGATTTTGTAAAAAAAGTTTGTAAGTGCGGCATGATCCCATGACATTATATAGTTTGTTAGGACCTTTGTCATATATATTTTCAGCAACTTAGGACCTTTTTCTCCCCTTTCACTTTCGAAAAATTTAACAAACATATTTTGAAAAACTCAATATTCTATTATATGATTTCCAATTGGAGATTACAAATTCAAAAAACTAATCGTCGTAAGGTAGGGTGGTACTTAAAGAACTAGATGCCATTTGTCTCTATTACGAAATATTACAATAACAAGATTAAACATAACAAAATTGATTATTAAAATATTGATCCAAAATGTACCTCAAGTTCGAACATTCATGAGGGGGAAGTAGAGAAAAAAAGAGACAAGTGGACTAGTCGAATCGATCCAGCTTACTGGTTTCTTTTAACTAAATGATTTTAGTACCACACCAATATAAATCAGGATTCAGGAATAAAGAATCCAATGATGCCTTTCTGTCATCTCACAGAATCTATATTTTCTTCTAGTATGAGGAAGTGTCCCCAATAATTTTGTATCTTTCCGCAGAATCTATTAATTCTTAGCAGAAATTCAAGAACTTCTTGCAATGAAATGATATGTTCTAAAAGCAAATCCCATAATGAAATTTCGTACTTTTGTCTCCTGCTACACAAAATCAAGCATGCTAGCCACGTACAATCTGCAAAACTCTGTTAGAATTTAGAAACTAAATGCCAACTGAGATAGAAACAAAGAAGAGAATAATATAAATTGTATATCTTTTCTATTTAAGAATTACAAACAGAAAAAAATGGTACTTGTAGGGTTACGAATAATTATAAAACAAATGATTCTACACTGACTGCGAACTGTTGAGGAAATAATAAAACGAGATCAGAAAAATATGGCAAAATCACAAAGAACACGAATATAAATCCCAATTGTTCACATTCTCCAACTAGTAGGAAGGACCAGCAAAATAGACCCAATGATAAGGATTCCAAATATCTGTAGAAAGTTTCTTTGAATTCCCAAGATTTGTCTTTTCGATGTATAGATTCTTGGTCATGCGAATGTAACTTTCAACTAATCATTCGAGGAGAATCATAAGCAACTTGTTCCAAAGGGACCAGAGTCTCTTTTTTATCAAAATTTTCTATGCATCGATGAGCAACAAAACCAGTAACTTTTACTGTGAGGATCTTTGTCTAGATCATCCGGGCACTGTCTAGGAGAGAGTCTCATGTTTGCCAGAGTGTTCTTAGACTTATGTTAGCTAGTCATGTTGCGAGTGAGCTCGACTCTTCCTAGAGTTTGGCCATGTGACACTATCGCTCGAGTGACACTCTAACGAGAAGCGAGCAACAGCTTCTTCGCTCGAGTGATGTAGGGGTGACAAGCAAGCGACGATGTTTATGCATCAACCGCTCGAGCAACAACTTGGCGAGCAACTAGCAAAAATTCAGCGAGTCTTCGGCCTTGTTCCAAACTCAACCCTAGCCTAAACCATCTATACAAATTGCAACCCAAGTCCCTAACTTTTACAACATGTTCAATTAAGTCCCTTTTGTTCACAGAATAGCCAATTACAATATAAAACCTAATGGTTTCATTTTATACTTTCAAGAAAAAATTTATTTAAATATATATTATTGTCAAATAGGAGAGACTAAAAATGATAACACATATAAAAACCATGTTTTCTTGTCAAAGTAACTTCTAAAAGGTCATTACAATAGTAGTGTACAGTGGCCCTAAATAGTTAGGGTATGGGTTTTTATATCCATAAAATTAAATAAGAATACCTATTTTCTTGTTTCTAGATGTTGAATGTAAGCCTATTTAAAGAACTATAATCATTGAATAAGAGATGTCAAGAATTCAACCTCATTTGTATTTAAATATATATCTTTGTTCCTTAAGTAAATAATAGAGATTTCACTAGTGATATCAGAGCTTGGTTAAAACTGGTATCTTTCTCTCTATAGCAACAACAATCATCCATGGCAACCGATAACTTTGAGTAGCTTGCAATTCCCCATTTTGATGGTCACTATGATCACTAGAGTATGTTGATGGAGAACTAATTGAAATCAAAGGATCGCCAGCAAGTTGATTCTAAAGGAATTCCAGAGCATGCAATTAGCATAGCAGTTACATATGCACAAAAGGCATAAAATGAAGGCCAAAATTTAAAGATCTTAAAGCTGAGGATTATCTATTCCAAGCCATTGAGCGATCAATCCTGGAGACCATCCTTTACAAAGAAACCTCAAAGCAGATTTAGGACTCTATGAGCATTTATTTAATTAAGTTTAACGCTCATTTATTTTATGATTATCCTCTAAAAATGACATGTTTGATGAACATTTATTTAATTAACTTAAAAATTTAACCGTCATCAATATGCCACGTTTAATGAGCAAGTCGTAACCTAGTGATAAGTTTAATGACCGTTCATTTAATTAACTCATTCCCCAAAAAATGTACACAAACGAGGGATAGGAGAATAGTGGCAAATGAAACTTTGACAAAGACATCATAATGATGAGTACCTCTTTTTTAATTTCTAATTGACAATGAACTAGATTTGAATAATTCACAACTACTCCAAAAAGAAATTATCTCAATTTTCATCAGTTCTAGTAGAAACCAAAGATCTTGAGCAATTGATATAGCACAACGATCATTAATTTCTTCGTGCTCATTCCAATTCACCCAAGAATCTTTTTGTTGGTTGATTACAGAAATGCTAAGAGGACAGGGGAAATGGACAGGGTCGAGATGGCGCGACCTCGATCCTTGATCTGAATTTTAAAAATGCAAATCAAAGGCCGAGGTTGCAGCACCTCGACCTGTCCCTAATCCCTGTTCCCTCCCCCTATCTCTGTAGCAGATCCCATTTCAGTGTATGCAGGACCACTTTGTTGTTTCAAATAAGTGACAATTCCATAAGTATCAAGAGATCCTTTATTCACTTGAACAACACTGCATCCATGTCTCAAATTTCAAGTGCGGGAAAACTTTGAATTTTTGCAAGTAATTTATTTGTTTCCTAATTGGCTTCGACTTTGGCTAACACAGCCGATGGATCGTTCTTACTCAAAATAAATGTAGCTTTCTCATACTGCAAATCCATAGAATTTATATTACACAATCTCCAGAAATCTGGAATTGCAAGTAAAGAAAAATAATAGAAAAAATCAATTTCATTCCAAGTAGAGATGGAGTATTAACTCGAGCAAGTTTCTTGATGCAACCACACCTGTTACGACGTTTCAACAAATTAAAATGTGATATAAGTAATCACGAAATAAAAGCAACTGAAACATCATATTATGTAACGAGGTTCTTCTCATTCAATTACTCAAGGAGTAGGAAATAATATTATTTTTTTCGATTAAATCCCATGTTTTAACAAACGAAAAAATTTCAATAAAATAGCTAACTCACTAAATGAATAATCAGAAATCATCAAGCGAGGAAAGTGCTATCGGCACCTCATCTAACTACTTTTCTTGATATTCTCATGAAAGAAAAAAAATAATAATAATAAAATAAAACACTTCAATCAATCGTTAGGATTCTTTCCAAAATTTCAATCCGAACTAAGATATGTTGAAGGAAATCAAGACTATTTGAAGTCTATCATAGGTGCTCCTTTAGTCGTCATTATTTTAATTACGAAACATCATAAATTATCCCTTAACAAAAAGTTCTTATTCTATTGCTCTTAAATTATCAATATTATCCATTTACATGGAAAACACAATGCTAAAAGGTTAAAATATTAACTAAAACATATTATATTTTTAATTAGTTGAATTCGAGAATAAGTATGTTACATATTGGAAAATGTATAACATTGAAGGAAGAGATAATCACTTCTCCTTGATCTAAAAAATATGAAAAGGTGATTCTCAATTTCAATTTCAGGCACAAGAGTACTAAATTAAAATTTCAAATTTAATTACCAAATGGTACACCAAATCTTTCACAAGTTCATTTCAATCGAAAGTCTCCAAAGATGTTGCCGAACAACTCAGCTGCTTGAAACTACCAGAACGAACGTTGGTATTTTGTGGTCGACCATTAGAAGTTGGACCTTAATGCTACATGTACATTAAGTTTTATATAAGAGGTTACATAATGTCGTATGTCACTCTATCATTTGTCAGTTTAAACACAATCTACTTTTTTATTCAATCTCTTCTCTCCATGTCATTTTGTCATTTCTTATGTACCATTTTTATGTACAAGTAGCATAATCTTTAGAAGTTAGGGGCAACTAATTCAACTTTGGCATGTTAATTTACCTAGTAGTCAAATTCAAATAGAAAGATATTTTTGTACTTGGAGTAAATCCTAAGAAATGGTCATTGAAGTTCGTTAAAAATTTTAAAATAGTCATTAAAGTAAATTACTTAATAGTATCATTATGTCACTCTCGAATGACAACATGAACACAAATGACATTAGATAGTACGGTAGGACCTTTGTCATATATATTTTTAGCAAGTTAGGAACTTTATCTCCCCATTCACTTTTGAAAAATTTAACAAACATATTTTGAAAAACTCACTATTTTATTATAGATTTCCATTTGGAGATTACAAATTCAAAAAACTAATGGTCGTAAGGTAAGGTGCTACTTAAAGAACTAGATGCCATTTGTCTTTATTACAAAATATTACAATAACAAGATTAGACATAAACAAAATTGATTAATAAAAGCCCCTGATGGGGTGCTCAAGTTGGTGAAGTAGGCGAGCGCGAAAACCTTTGGTCACGAATTCGATTCCCCCTACCAACACTTTTTTCGATCGAGCCTGTCACATCGGGTTTGCATAGTGAAGTTTACTTGGCTGGCATGATTTGCAAGTTATTATGTTAACCCAAGGGTTTACCTAGTGCATACTCGAAAGGTAGCGGCTACGGGTTCCCCCGTCATTAAAAAAAATTGATTATTAAAATATTGGACGAGAATATTCCTCAAGTTCGACTATTCATGAGGGGGTAAGTTGAGAAAAAAAGAGACGAGTTGACAGTCGAATCGATCCAGCTTACTGGTTTAAAAATTTTAGTACTACACCAATATGGATCGAGATTCAGGAATATAGAATCCAATGATGCCTTTCTATCATCTCACGGAATCTATATTTTCTCCTAGTATAAGGAAGTGTCCCCCAATAACTTTGTATCTTTCCACAGAATCTACTAATTCTTAGCAGAAATTCAAGAATTTCTCGTCCAGTAGTGAAATTCAAACAGAAAGATATTTTTGTACTTCGAGTAATACTAAGAAATGGTCACTGAAGTTCATTAAAAATTTTAAAATAGTCATTAAAGTAAATTACTTAATAGTATCATTATGTCACTCTTGAATTACAACATGAACACAAATGACATTAGGATAAATATATATGTACAAACAAATGTGTACAAAATGGGTTATTCACTCCCACAAACAAGTGGCCTCCACGTTAATTTAAAAAATGTCGGCTCGTGATCCCCACCTCCTATTGTGAATAGTGAGTAAAGAATTTTGTAAAAAAAGTTTGTAAGTGCGGCATGATCCCATGACATTATATAGTTTGTTAGGACCTTTGTCATATATATTTTTAGCAACTTAGGACCTTTTTCTCCCCTTTCACTTTCGAAAAATTTAACAAACATATTTTGAAAAACTCAATATTCTATTATATGATTTCCAATTGGAGATTACAAATTCAAAAAACTAATCGTCGTAAGGTAGGGTGTTACTTAAAGAACTAGATGCCATTTGTCTCTATTACGAAATATTACAATAACAAGATTAAACATAACAAAATTGATTATTAAAATATTGGTCCAAAATGTACCTCAAGTTCGAACATTCACGAGGGGGAAGTAGAGAAAAAAAAGAGACAAGTGGACTAGTCGAATCGATCCAGCTTACTGGTTTCTTTTAACTAAATGATTTTAGTACTACACCAATATAAATCAAGATTCAGGAATAAAGAATCCAATGATGCCTTTCTGTCATGTCACAGAATCTATATTTTCTTCTAGTATGAGGAAGTGTCCCCAATAATTTTGTATCTTTCCGCAGAATCTATTAATTCTTAGCAGAAATTCAAGAACTTCTTGCAATGAAATGATATGTTCTAAAAGCAAATCCCATAATGAAATTTCGTACTTTTGTCTCCTGCTACACAAAATCAAGCATGCTAGCCACATACAATCTGCAAAACTCTGTTAGAATTTAGAAACTAAATGCCAATTGAGATAGAAACAAAGAAGAGAATAATATAAATTGTATATCTTTTCTATTTAAGAATTACAAACAGAAAAATGGTACTTGTAGGGTTACGAATAATTATAAAACAAATGATTCTACACTGACTGCGAACTGTTGAGGAAATAATAAAACGAGATCAGAAAAATATGGCAAAATCACAAAGAACACGAATATGAATCCCAATTGTTCGCATTCTCCAACTAGTAGGAAGGACCAGCAAAATAGACCCAATGATAAAGATTCCAAATATCTATAGAAAGTTTCTCTAAATTCCCAAGATTTGTCTTTTCGATGTATAGATTCTTGGACATGCGAATGTAACTTTCAACTAATCATTAGAGGAGAATCATAAGCAACTTGTTCCAAAGGGACCAGAGTCTCTTTTTTATCAAAATTTTCTATGCATCGATGAGCAACAAAACCAGTAACTTTTACTGTGAGGATCTTTGTCTAGATCATCCGAGCACTGTCTGGGAAAGAGGCTCGTGTTTGCCAGAGTCTTCTTAGACATATGTTAGCTAGTCATGTTGCGAGTGTGCTCGACTCTTCCAAATCAAGTCCATGTGATGGTTAAGGTTCTATAAGATCACCTGGGATACTTCTGTTAATCACATATCATTTGTTGTCTTATGTGAGAAAGTTATTATGGAATTTTATAGATAAATTGAGAAATCTCTCGAACGCCATATGAAAACCATGCCAAAATTCCATTGGCTTGAAAGATCTTCGAGTCCTGCAGTGAAACTCATCCACACCCAAATGTGGTATTATTCATACATATTTGATATCGAGGACCAAAGTTCGACAATAAGCCTGAAAAAATTCATCTCTGGGTGTTTCAAGCCTCAAGACCATCTTCAGTACTGCACTAAATCTTACACCAAGTTAAAATTCATCTACAACCATTACACCAAAAATTATATCAAATGAACAATGTTTAACCATTTTTTTTTCTTTTTTATTCTTAATAATTTATTTATTTGAAATATTAATTAATAATTTATTTTAAAAATACATAAATTACAGAAAAAATTAAATTCATTAATAAATATAAAAAACATAGTGCAATTAATAAAAACACTACAACAATGAAAATATTAAATTATGTCATTAAAAAATAGTGCAATGCATTTCGAGTTAGGATATTACAATATTACAAAGTCGAAATATTATTGCAATTTAATTTTCGGAATTCATATGTTCTTCCCATAAATTATTGATTTTTGCATTTCAAATTGCAAATAATTGTGCTTGTTATATTTTAGAATTTTTTCTTCTTTTATTTAATTCATTAATTATTATTTTTTACATTTAAAATTTATTTTAAATGATAATAATAATAATAATAATAATAATAATAATAATAATAATAATAATAATAATAATAATAATTTATTGTATTAAAAATATATAACACAAATGATACAAATACCCTTAATCAATTTATTTGAGAAATGAAAAGAAAGGGTAAAAATGACTTTGTATACTTTTGCACCAAAATAGTGCAAAGTATAGTGTTGCATTGTAATTGTTTTGCACCAAAATATGATGCATTTTGGTGTTTTGGGTCTTACATTAGAGACAGCCCACAATCCACAAATTCCTATTTCATTTGTACCAACTACTCACCCAAAGACACCATATATATTCCAACCGTGCAGGTTGTACAAGAGGGGCTTTACACTCTTCTTGACAGAGTAGACACAAGAAGGGGTGGGGGCTTCAATTTTTTGCATTTTTTATTCATGTGGGGTTGGCTCGAGTCCCATGCGAATGTGAGTAACTATCAACCAACATGTCAAGCATTTTCTAGTAGAAGAGTTTTATTATATATATTCCTTTTAACTCATTGTAGTTTTTTGGATTCTAGAAACAAGTATATTCAAAATGATTTTGTCATTTGTACCTGAAACTTTACACTCCGGGTTACCCGCCCCCCACGTGGAGGTCGAGTCTCACACCCAATAAATGCTTGGGACCTACCCCCCATGTGAGAAACGGATAACCCGGAGTGTAAAAATCCGGAACCAACTTGCAAGAATTCCAGGTACCTTTTGCAAAATCCGATTCAAAATGAATCAACTTGCAAGAATTTCGGGTACCTTTTGCAAAATCCGATTCAAAATGAACCAACTTGCAAGAATTCAGTGTACATAGGGCCATAGATAGGGGCTACTCTACTCCACTTTCGGCTAAGATCAAATAGAAATGCCATCTTCTTTCCAAACAGATATTTATTTTCACACAACAAGAATGATATGGAGAATCTGAGATAATCCTTCATTCAGCATCTTATCAAGCAATTATGAAATGAGGACATATTTCTTATAACATTTAGCCCCCGTTTCGCCCCTACTATTTGATTTTATAATTTTTGGAATAGTGATTTTTTGAAGAATGTACGGTTGAAAAAGAAGTAAAAGTTTTTTGTTTATGTATAACATTATTTTGTTGGAAAATGTATTATAAATTTAATGGGGCTCAAATGACAAATAGGGGCTTAATCTTGTAATTTGGATGTTTTGGAAGATACGAGTAGTTTCCTGCAACCACCAGCAACTTCAAGAATTCCAAATAACTCCAGTCACATTGTCTAGTAATTTTGGGGTGAGAGAAAAGATGGCAAGAATAGAAGTGAAATTTGTATTGAAAAACCACTCAAAAATAGATAAGTGTCTAGAATCATATATTTGGCATGTAAATTCACAAAATTAGGTACTTAGGTTGTATATAATAATTCCTTTTCATTGTGATCAAGATTGAGACTATGAGAGTGCTAAAATATGGAGAATTCGGGACATGGAATAGCAAGGTGTTTTAACCACAAAAGCTCTTGAAATTTATCTAAGCAAGCATTTTGACCCGAAATTTATGTTGAAGAATGCTACGTTTTCTTTTAGGAGGAAATGCTGCATGATGGTATTAAGGACGTGAAGAACAAAGCTTAGATAGTGCTAGCTGTTAAGGAATAAATTCTAAATTGGTTGTAGATCAAATAACATATAAGGGTTTCAATTACTTCTATTAATGAGTTTGACATTTTAAAACGGAATCTTAAATTTTAACACTAGCAAGAATGCAAGTAAAGAAATTCCATCACCCACGGAGTTAAATGCTTACACCTAATGGCTTCACAACAGCAATGAAAGATCGTAAACAAATATGAATTATTGGTTCAAATTTTCATTGAAATCTCCTAACAGCAGTAAAGAAACATTGACTAGTGTTCGCATGATCGCGTCTAAATTCAGAATTAATTGGTGTTACCTAAATCAACACGGTTCAAAGATTCTTCTAAAGCAACTCTGGGTTAATACGAGCATAATGCAAAACAGTAAGGACATTTTGTATACTGTATAAGATTGGGGAGTAGGATTTTTTTTCAAGATTTTTTATGCACGATGAGTGAAAAAAACCCATATCTTTTACCAAGAGAATTCTTATCTATTGCTAACAGCAGTTTTTTGGATCCGATGAGATGTGTCCTGACCGCTAATCGCTACTCGTGTCTATGGCATATTCGGCTCAGCTTGTAAATAGCTTATTTGGGTATTCTATGGCCAAAAAGGAAAACCCAAATAAGCTACTTACAAGATTAGACAAGATGCGCCAAGTGCTTATGATGGTCAAGGTTCTACAGGATCTTGACTGAAGAGGACACTTCTGAGTATATTTCACTAAATTTCTAAGATTCTTGGGAGGCATCATAGTCTAAGATTTGAAGACATTAAGAGGCACCGAAAATGGATAGATTCAATTGAATCAAGTTGCAAGAATTTAGTGTACATAGGGCCATAGATAGGGGCTACTCTACTCCACTTTCGGCTACGATATTTACCTTTTAAATTCTCTGTTTTAGAATTGCTGACTTCTTTCCAAACAGATATTTATGGTCATCCAATGAAAATGTGTCCTTTGTAAATTGAAAAGTTGCCATAATCTTTGGACATACAATCGGTTCCCCCTATCAACACTTTTCTGGTCAAGTCCGTCACACCGAACTTGCCTAGTGCAATTTATCTTACTAGTGTGATTCGCAGTCTATTGCGTTAGCCCGATGGTTTACTCAGTGCGCATCCAAAAATTAGCGGTTACGGGTTCTCCCATCATTAAAAAAAAAAAAAAAAAAAAGGTATGAATATATGTCCTTAGATCAATTAAAATGTCACATCATCTAAATGAAAGAACAATATGAACCACGAGCCCAAGAATGAGTCTATGCCTTGTCTAGCTCTACTTTTTACAAGATTAAAATTAATTTTTATACCATTGCAAAGTGCAATGGGTATCAATGTTTGGCTTTTATTGAGAAGGAAGTAAAAAAAATGACAACAGCAATGGTACAATAATTGATTATATTCCAAATGAATATTTATCCCAAACAGGCGCTATGCTATATTTGGTTCCGAAGACAACCAAGTTGTCCCACTAAGCTCATGTTGTAAACTCACGTCACTTGGTAAATAGTCGTTAGACTATCTCCTATGTGGCAACACCTAGAATGACGTGTTTGTCCACTTGTACATAACTCAGATGATTGCCACCTAAGCCCAACAATCATATCGTACCGAGCTCTTGTTTGTTTCCATTTAAAATAAAATTCTTTAATTCTCATACTTATTTCAATTCCACATTTACACAAGAAAATATTTTGTACGTAAAATCAAATTTTTTCTACTTTTTAAACATCTATTCTCCAAAAAATCACTGTTAAAAAAATTATTTTTTTCCAAAATAATAGCCATAAAATAGGGGGCTAAATTTTGTCAAAAAGTCTGTAATTTGTTATTGAGTGGCCTAAGAACTCGAACCTTATCATGAAAGTCACCTATCACGCATTATAATAAAAGGAAAGGTATTTGCCCTAAGGCACATCTCCAAGTGGTAAAGAGAGGAGGGTAGAGAAATCCAGTTTTGCTTGAGGCTGCCGCGTCAAGAGTTCGAATCCTGAAATATGGATTTGGCTCTTGGATAAGTGCAAGTGTACAAGCAGCCTTCCACCCTGTACCCTTGGAGGCATAACCTGCGATTTACCTCCCTCACGATACTCCAGGGTAGGGGCGGTGGGGGACCCTTAAAGTTGGGGTTAAAAAGGAAAGGTTTTTGTATATAGACATACACGCAATCGTACGAACTTATGCTGAAATACACTCACCATCAAAAAATTGCACGCACTTTCCAAAATCCTTTTCTGGTTTTGGCAATCAAAGTCTATTCGGTTGACAAACTCACCTCGGCTACTGGACTAACCAAACTGTTAATTTTACAAGGAAAGGAAATTTGTACAGGAACCTGTATACTTTGCAGTCAGCCAATTATCGACTGACGTTGAATGCAACTCAATTACCAATTCTACTGACTTGCAAATATGAAAATAATAATTTAATCTATAAAAGTTTGAGCTACTTCTCTTAACGAAGTTAAACTTATAAAAGGGAAATTGAAGACTCAATAAAGAAGTCCCAGGCCGTATGGAGTGATGAAAGTGTTAGGGATAAAATCCCACACCATTTAAATATCGAAATTTTGACCAATTTAAAAAGATCATGGGCTATTTCTCTTAACAAGATTAACCTTTTTAAGATGGACCCCAAATCTTACATGGTATCAGAACCCATTAAACTCCAACGAACAATTTGATCTGATTATAAATCTTAATTAATGAGCAACGGATCGCAAGATTGGTCTGCTCAAATGAGCCACCATCTTGCGGGGACGTATTAAGGGATAAAATTTCACATCGGTTAACTATCAAAATATTGGCCAACTTAAAAAAAATCTTGAGCTACTCCTCTTATCAAGGTTGATTTTATTAAGATGGGCCCCAAGTTTTAACAGAAACTCCTTATCTTACATTATCTTTTATTGAAAATTCTGTGCCAAGAATCAAATGAAAAGGAAGAGTAAATCAACCCAACTGGCCAACTGGAGCAAAATCAGATTCTGTCATATGATTTCATGTCTGTTGCCCATCACTTGTATGATATTATTATTTCAGGAAGATCATCATCGTACACCTTCATCATGGACTGAAGGAAAAGTTTGATTAATAAAACCTATGTGAACTTTGCTAACCGGACAGGGCTCCAAATTGGACAGGGCCAACGCGGCAATTTGGCACCCCCTCCATTCGGCGCCCTGGACGGAGTCTGTCCAGCCCATCTCATTTAATAAACAATCAAATTAAAAGATGATGCGAACTATGTTTCTCACCTTGAATATGTTTATTATGACTCAAGAACCAATAAAACAAAGGAAAATTCTATTTCTTGAGTGCTCAAGCATGCTTAAGCCTTCGACCACAGATCGAAGTTTTACTTTTCTTTATTACACTGAACACTTGTAGTTTCAAGTGCGGTAGACATTAACCCACCTAATTGAATCATATCATTTGAAAGTTTTAAGTCCTTAAAAGGGAAATTTTTTGTCAATATCACCCGGCAGATTAAATCTGATATGGAACTCACTGTCAGCATCTTTTCATTTTCGATGTTCATAGCTTTTCTGAAGAACGATTTTGAATATCAAAAATCATGATGCTTCTTGTGTTCATTCACATCACTGCATAAATTGAGTTCACTTCAAGTGCTCATGGATGCCTGATTTCTACACGCGAATCATCCAATGCACATGAACATGGCATACACCTTGCATTCGACCTCGGTGATGATAATCTTCAAATACCGCCGTGAAGCTGCAATTAGAACTTAAGCTTAATATTCTACTTGAACAAGAACCATAAGTTACGGAGTATTTAATCGAACTAGGAAATAAAATGAACACAACCCTCAACTTCTTTTTCTTCCTTAATACAGGCATGCTGCAACACAGGACGTTAATATATTTTTTTAACCATGGCAGATCTTCAGAAGATTCCGAACAGAAATTCAGGGGATTTTTATTGATAAAAATCATATAAAAAAACATGTCTAATAGTGAAACTACACGAAATCAATCTTCATACTGAATGAAACAGGAGAACCTTTTCTGGGCAGGTGACCTAGCACCAATAAGGGAGAGAACTGAGCTGCCCTACTCTCGCTTAAAAACGAGATTCTGGGGGAACACAATCATTGTACGGACTCAGCAGGACAGCTATAAGACCTTGGATTATTGTTAAGGACGAAGGTAAAGTAGTTACAAGATCATTTGTTTGGTACGCTGGACAAGATTCATTACTCACCCAATCCATCGTAATAAACATGGAATTATTGATAGTCTCTCGAAAATTCTGAGATCTTTTGGACAGTCGTCGAATTTGACCCACACGAGTGTTATTAGGTAATCCGATATAATTTACGAGTGACTCTTTGATCACGGAGAGAAATTCATAATATGTGAGATATAAACCTACACCTTCGACGTTTAAAGACACATGTTCAAGTTATAGCCTAGCTCTCATCGATGGAGCATTGCTATTTTCACTAGGATTGCACTTTGCAAGCGATTAGAACATTTCTTTAGCGACATGGTTGTCCGACAAGACACTAACCTTAAGGTGAGGGTGGTCTACAGTGCCCTGTTGGGTAAGGCGAGTAACCGGTTTCAATACCTTTTTCAATTTTATTTTATTTTTATAGATTTTCTTTAAAAAAAATCAAAAAATAATAATAATAATAAAAATCCAAAAAGATAATAAAGGCCTTCGGGTGCCTGCTTGGCTATACAGCCACATGGACAGCCCGGCTCAGTAAACTGTAAGAAAGAAAATGAAGAGTGAAATTACAATTTCTTGAAGCTGGAGATTCTTCAAATTTGTTACTGTTCTTTGTCCTTCTTCAGTTGTCGTTTGGATTAAGACAAATCATAAAAAATCTTCAATCTTTGGCATTTATAGGCCAACTTGCACGACCCCACCTCCCCCATTCTCCTGGAGCTTATAAAAGAACTAGCATTTGCTGCCTCTATGCACATATCAGTTTTTCACTTCTGTGTTTTAACTGAAGTCTCAATCTCTTCTGCATTCTTTTTGCTATTTGTCTTCTTTCGGCTATTCCATTTTATTTAGCGGTTCATACTTGTCTAAATTCAATCAAATTGCATCAGGCTGAATGTCATCCCATGGCTCAGGCACTTGGACAGCTAGGGAGAACAAGGCCTTTGAGAAGGCTCTGGCTGTGTACGATAAGGACACACCGGACCGTTGGGACAGTGTCGCCAAGGCCATCGGAGGGAAAACTGCGGAAGAAGTGAAGAGGCATTATGAAATCCTTGTGGAGGATATCAAGTGTATCGAGAGTGGCCATATCCCCTTCCCTAACTACAAGACTACTGGAGGTGGTAATGTGAAAGACGGGAGCAAAGGTAACATGAACGTTGAACTACCTCGTTTAAAAGTTTAAATTACCAGTCTAATATCAAAAAATGATCTTGTCACCTTAATGTTCCAGCTTTGCGTTTTCCTCTCATATAGCCTCAAGACTAAGTCACTTCCTTCTCAACACTTTTTCACACGACATTCCTACGTGCATTATATATATAGATAAATGATCTGCTAAACACCACCAACATGGATAATTGATCTATAGGTGGATGACAAATTTAATTCAAATATTGCAATCAACCATAAATTATGTTTATCCACTCCATTGATGTGTCATATCATCTGTGTTTTAATAGATTATTTCTCTAAATATATATTTGTATCTACGCACCTGTGATACTAAAATCATAATTAAACAGACATTCGATGTCTGAGAAGAGTAGCCACCAATAAATTGTTTGAACTGTAACATAGCACATGTATATTCTCATTGTTTAGTCCAAACAAAACATGCACTAAATAAATGCAATAATCTTGTATTTCCTAGGATGCTAGTCTAAGAACTTAATAACATCCATGCCATAAGATCATGTTGGTCACCGGTCCATGAAATTTTTTGTCTTATACCCTGGCCAGGAAGCACAAATAGTACAGGAGTATGCCATTCACATTTCACTATGTAAATAAGATAGTCACCAACTTATTTGTATTGGTTCAAGAACATGTGTGTTCATAAACACACGCATAGAAGTGGCCGAACCCTCAAACTATTCCGACCAGATCAGAATTTCTTTGAATATGTTCTTGAATTCATTCGAGATATGAGTAAAACTCAAATTGGGAGGGATTCTGACTTCTTATCGATTTTATTATATATTTAACTAAAACTATCGTATCGTTCACATGTAGGATGAAAAATTTGAAGCTCTGATGTAGCGTGAAGATTCAAATAAAGATGCATTTTCATCGACATCTAATTGATGATATATGTGCACTAGTAATTTCAGTATCAATGAAGTGATTCTTCTTATATAACTTCTTATATAACAAGCTGTAATCTATATATATATATTGTCCACATCAACTATTTAGTTTCTCTACTGTTCGTAATAACTGTGTTGGTAATATGAGGAGGAAGCATGTGAATTTCTCCACCACAAGTTGTAATGATTTGCCAAATTTGAAGTGTAGCTTATGAATTTTCTATATAAATATCATCGGTTGAAATAAAAAATGGACAAAAACATGAATGCAATTTACGTCTAGTATTCAGTGTTCATAACTACTCCTCTTACTTAAAGCTGTAGCCAATGCTTAGATCAAGCTCTATCCAAACTTTTCTAGTTTTTGAAATTCGATAAATGTTGGTTGATTGTATATTTCATTATAGTTCTATAATCTATCAAAATTTCCCTTCTTCGCTTCTTTCGTTTGAGCAATAACAAAAACGAAATTAAAAACATCAAAGTTTATACTGGAATGAACCAATGAGTTTTTTAACATTGTGAACTAAATAATATAAGACAATAAATCCTTCCTCTCTTAAAAGAGATGATAGCAATTTCGCCCCCAAGGCACATCTCCAAGTGATAAAAGGGGAAGGTGGAGAAATCCAGCTTTGCTTAAGGGTGCCGTATCAAGGGTTCGAATCCTGAAATATGGATTTGGCTCTTGAATAAGTACAAGTGTACAAGCAACCTTCCACTCTTTACCTTTGGAGGCATAACCTGCGATTTACCTCCCTCACGACACTCTAAGATAGGGGCAGTGGGGGACCCTTAAAGTTTGGGTTCAACATTTTTTTGATGATAGCAATTTACTATTCATTATTGTATCACTCCGTTTCACACCTTAACTCGATAAACATTGTTTACAAGCTGGTTTCGTACTGTTCATCAGTAAATATCTTCTAATCTCATAAAGCCATCCTCACCTTTACCTTGTTCTGCTACTTTTATTACTTTCCCTTTTCATTTTCTAGCCGTCCAAGAAAAGCTCCTGATTAATGGACATTATTGAACTTCAAAATATCATCAAGGGTTCGAATCCTGAAATATGGATTTGGCTCTTGAATAAGTACAAGTGTACAAGCAACCTTCCACTCTTTACCTTTGGAGGCATAACCTGCGATTTACCTCCCTCACGACACTCTAAGATAGGGGCAGTGGGGGACCCTTAAAGTTTGGGTTCAACATTTTTTTGATGATAGCAATTTACTATTCATTATTGTATCACTCCGTTTCACACCTTAACTCGATAAACATTGTTTACAAGCTGGTTTCGTACTGTTCATCAGTAAATATCTTCTAATCTCATAAAGCCATCCTCACCTTTACCTTGTTCTGCTACTTTTATTACTTTCCCTTTTCATTTTCTAGCCGTCCAAGAAAAGCTCCTGATTAATGGACATTATTGAACTTCAAAATATCTTTTTTTTTTTTTTTTTTTGCTTCCACGCATTTAGGCCTTCGGAGGTTGTTATTGATGGGCGTACGTTTTCTAAACATTAATTTCTGTGGATTTTGGCGGTGTTTCTCACCAATGTTGGGTCGCTGTTCATCTCGACCGATGGGTTTCTTGGAGGACGAAGAGATTACAGCAAATTGAAAGGTGATACAGGGCCTCTCGTCATCACCTACATTCCCTGTGAATTCAAGCTTGTTCACATGTTTTGAATTAACTTTTCTTTTTTTGTGATTCTAATTTTTTGATTTTTGTAATTTCAGACACGAGAATTGATTGGGATTCATCTATGTCACAGGTAAGAGTAGAAGTTCATAATTTTTATATTTTGCATTCAATTTAATTGGATTTTTCAACAAAATTTTTATACTTAAAACTTAATTTATTAAAGGTCAGTGGGTTTTGGGAGGAGAAAAAGATTACAACAAATTGAAAGGTGATACAGGGCCTGTCGTTTACCCAGCTAGGTTTCTTTATATATATTCCGTCATTCAGTATGTTACCGGAGGCTAGACCTATCCTGCCCAGGTAATTTTTCCTTTTTGTCAATAATGTTTGTGATTCGTTTTTAGTTCCTTGATGAACACAGATGCTATTCTCGTTTGATGTTTTGAGTTCATGAAGTTGTGTCCTCAAATTGGGTCTAGGTAATTCACTAAAATTTAAAACCTTATATGCAACTCAGGCATAGATACAAATGTAATTATTTGTCTCAAATATGATACAATCACTGGTATAATTGAATGATGTACTTCATAATGATATTTTAACAGGAATTAAAATCCTTTGATGATGACATAGTGAACCATGGGGTGGATGATGTAGTACAACTACAATAGGATTCCTACTACAATTGTATTTTAGTATATTTTCTAAGACTTTATTTTCTTTTTAGTTTTATTGTATTAGGACTTTTATTTTATTGAGAGTTTTAATTAGAATAGAGTTTTATTAGTTCACTAGTTTCCTTATTTCAATTTCCTAGTACTGTTAGGAATAGGAATAATTTGCCTATAAATATAGAAGCTATTGTACAATTTTCAATCAATTATTCATTATTCAATCAATAGAAGCATATTATTCCTATATCGTTTCATATTTCTTTCATTATAATTCTTATTAAAAGAATTCAAACACGCTTCCGCACCAAAATTGGTATTAGAGCAAGGAATTCACCTTAATTCGATGGCTGATGAAGGTACTGAAGGCAGTCGGACCGCTGACGACGAACGGAGGATCGACAAACTCGAACAACGAATCAAGGGGATCGACGAAGCTCTTCGCAATCTCAAGCAGATGGTAACTGCGTTACCTGTGACGAACAGACACGTTCCAGGAACACGACAGCAAGGAGAAAAATTAAATTACAATGAATACATTGCGAAAACAACCAATCCAACAGAAAGAAGATGATTCAGATTCCGACGAAGACACTCACCTGGAAGTAAAAAGTCCAAGAGTTGCAACCAGTATGGGATTGATGCCTATACCCCAACCCCACGTCGACCCAAGCCAGGAGAGACGACACCAGGCCTTTGCAGATGACCGTCCACAGCAACAGAGCCCTAGCCCTCTTGGTCGGCGCGGCTACACAATCGCGAATCGTGATTTCCGCGAGTCCATCCCACTACAAGTGTATGAAAGGAGGAATAGAGGTCACGGTGGTCTACGTGATGACGCCAACCTCCGACGAAGGGTCCCAGCCGACGGCGACGGCAGAGCCAGTGTTCGACCGCGAGCAACACTAAGAGAGGAACGAGAGGCAGATGAACAATTTGATTTGAGGGAACGTGATTTTGATGATTTTGGCCAAAAATATAATTTTGACCAAGACAACAATTTTGACCAAAGAAATAATATTGACCACGTAGACAATTTTGACCGAATGTTTAATTTCAGACGAGGATTAAATTTTGATTGTTGACCGAGGGATGTTGATTTGCATGGGCACCCTAATTGTCAACCAAGGGATAGGGGCTTTCAAAGACGGCCACGGGGGATCAACTATTCATCCGAAGAAGAAGAAAATTTTAGACCGAGGGCTAACAATTGAGGTCCCAATGTTCAAGAATTTAAGATGAAGATGGACTTGCCAAGTTTTGACGATCGATTAAATATTGAAGATTTTTTGGATTGGATCCACACTGTTAAATTTTTTTCGACTATTTAAATATTTCGGAACAAAGTCAAGTTAAACTAGTAGCGTACAAATTAAAAGATGGAGCTTCTGCATGGTGGGAACAATTACAGTTTAATCGTCAAAGACAAGGAAAGCAACATGTACAAACCTGGCCCAAGATGAAATGTTTGTTGCAAAGGCGATTTCTTCCTTCGGATTATGAACAATTTTTTTACCAGCAGTATTAGAATTGTCGACAGAATAACAGGACAGTAAATGAATATACAAAGGAATTCTATCGATTAAATGCTCAAGTTAATTTGTCTGAAACTGAAGCTCAATTAATTGCTCGTTATATAGGAGGCTTGAAATTAGTCATTCAAGATCGATTGGCCCTTCAAGAAATTTGGACCATGACAGATTCAGTCAATTTAACAATGAAAGTGGAAAATCAGATGAATAAAACTACAGCCCGTACTCAAGGAAATTTTCGAAGGCCAATTCAAGAAACTTATACTACTCCAAAGGGTGCAACAATCTCAAATAACAACAATAATAACAGCAAGGATGCTACTCCAATTCAAAATTCAACACAGAATCAAAGAGGAACTCTCGCCCCTGTTCGATCTAAGAGCTAAGGCAGAAATCAAACACAGCCACGAATCAATAATGACCCGTATATACGTCCTAATCTGGGGAAGTGCTTTCGGTGTAATCAACCATGTCATTTTTCAAATAGCTGTCCAAATAGAAGATCCATTAACTTTGCAAAAGAAGGCGACAGTGGGGAAGAGCAAAATCTTGAAGATAATGATTATGAGGGGGGTGATGTTGCAGATGCAAATACAGGGGAAGAATTGGCGTGCATTATCCAACGCCTTTTGCTTGCTCCAAAGGGCCAGATACCTCTCAACGACACAAGATCTTCAGGACTCAATGCATTGTTCGTAATAAGATATGCAATGTGATCATTGACAGCGGTAGTAGTGAGAATGTTATTTCGAAAGCAGTGGTAAAGGCTCTAAATCTGAAGACTGAGAGACACCCTTCGCCATACAAGATTGCATGGATTAAAAAGGGCCCGGAAGTTTAAGTTTTAGAGATTTGTAAGGTTCCTTTGTCAATTGGAAAATATTACAAAGATGAAATTATATGTGATGTGGTGGATATGGATGCTTTTCACATTTTATTGGGTCGTCCATGGCACTATGATGTTTATGCCACTTATAAGGGACGGGATAATACTTTCATATTTTGGTGGTTAAATAGGAAGATCCTTTTGGTACCACAATCTCAACCTATGAAAACCAACCCCGCCATCAAGGAAGAGAAACCACTTTTTACCAACATCTCAGGCCCAGGATTCTTGGAACAAGTAAAAGAGCCTTGCACAGTATTGGCCTTGGTTGTTAAAGGTCCATCAGAAGTAACTATACAGATTCCCACCAAAGTTCAGAAAGTATTTGCTGATTTTGCCGAGATAGCATCTGACGAGTTACCAAACGAGTTGCCCCCTATGTGAAATATCCAACATCATATTGATTTGGCACCTGGAGCTAGTTTACCTAACTTGCCACATTATCGCATGAGCCCAGTAGAACACGAAGAGTTGCAGCGACAGGTTAATGAATTAAGTCCGTGTGCAGTTCCTTCTTTACTCATTCCAAAGAAGGATGGCAGTTGGCGAATGTGTATAGGCAGTCGTGCCATTAATAAAATAACAATCAAGTATCGCTTTCCCATCCCGCGTCTCAATGATATGCTCGATAGGTTGGAAGGTGCAGTGATATTTACCAAGCTTGATTTAAGGAGTGGCTATCATCAGATCCATATACGCCTTGACGATGAGTGGAAAACAGCTTTTAAAACAAAAGATGGTCTCTACGAGTGGTTAGTGATGCCATTTGGGCTATCAAACGTGCCGAGCACATTTATGCGATTGATGAACCAAGTTCTTCGTCCATTTGTGGGAAATTTTGTGGTGGTTTATTTTTATGACGTTCTTATCTACAGCAAAAATGAAGATGAGCACTTAGCACATCTTACAGAAGTTTTTTCAGCCCTTCAGGAAAATAAATTGTATATTAATCTCAAAAAGTGCAGCTTTATGACCGACCAACTATTATTTCTTGGTTTAATGGTGGGAAAAGATGGTATTCAAGTTGATGAGGCAAAGGTGAAAGCAATACGCGAGTGGCCAACTCCTAAAACCGTGCGAGAAGTACAGAGCTTTCATGGATTAGCAACTTTTTATAGGCGCTTCATTCGAGGGTTTAGTAAAATTATAGCACCTATCACTGATTGCTTGAAAAAGGGCCAATTCCAGTGGGGCAAAGCACGGGAAGATAGTTTTAAGACAATCAAAAACAAGTTATGCACTACACCGGTGTTGGCACTATCTAGCTTCGAGAAAATATTTGAAGTTGAGTGTGATGCTTCAGTTATGGGCATTGGAGCAATGTTGTCCCAAGAAGGCTGCCCAGTTGAATTTTTCAGTGAAAAGGTTAGTGAACCACGACAAAAGTGGACTAAGTATGAGTTAGAATTTTATGCCGTTATTCGAGCATTAAAGCATTGGGAACATTACTTGGTTCAACGAGAATTTGTGCTATTTACAGATCATCAAACTTTGAAGTTTATTAATTCTCAAAAAACAATGAATCGAATGCACGCTCGATGGATTACCTTTTTGCAGAAATTCACTTTTGTTATAAAACATAAATCTGGCCAACAGAATAAAGTAGAAGACGCATTAAGTCGCTATGCATCTCTTCTAGCTACAATTAAAACAAAAGTAGTTGGGTTTGATTGTTTAAAGGAACTATATGCAACTGATGAAGATTTTGGCGATATATGGGCTCGATGCAATGATAAGGAATTTATACCCGATTGCCTTCTTCAGGAAGGATTCTTGTTTAAGGGAACGCAATTATTCATTCCTCGTTCTTCTTTGCGTGAGCACTTGATTCGAGAACTACATGCAGGCGGTTTAGGCGGACATGTTGGTCGAGATAAGACAATCAGCTTGGTTGAAGAGAGATTTTACTGGCCCCTACTCAAAAGTGATATTGGTCGTTTTGTTCAACGTTGCCCAATATGTCAGAAAGCTAAGGGACAAGTTCAAAATACTGGCTTTTATACTCCTTTGCCTATTCCAGATACAATATGGCAAGATCTTACAATGGATTTTGTTCTCGGTCTCCCACGAACTCAACGGGGAGTTGATTCTGTTTTGGTCGTAATTGATCGATTTTCAAAAATGGCTCACTTCATTCCTTGTAAGAAAACTACAGATGCTTCTTACGTGGCTAATTTATTTTTTCGCGAGATCGTTCTCCTACATGGTATCCCTTGTTCTATAACTTCTGATAGAGATGTAAAGTTTTTAAGTCACTTTTGGAGGACATTGTGGAAAATATTTGACACTTCTTTAAAATTTAGTAGCACAAGTCATCCCCAAATAGATGGTCAAACCGAAGTGGCTAATCGAACTCTTGGCAATATGATTCGAGCAGTTTGCTGAACATATTCAAAGAATTCATTACGAGGTAAAACAAAATAAACAAAATTTAGAAGATGCTAATATTCGTTACAAGGCTGCTGCTGACCAACATAGGCGCTTTAAGCTATTCAACGAAGGTGATTTAGTGATGGTTCATATCAGAAAAAATCGTTTTCCTGTTGGCACTTACAGTAAACTTATAGATAAGAAGATTGGTCCTTTTCGCATTCTTCAAAAAATTGGCGATAATACTTATAAAGTTGATCTTTCAGCAGATATGAACATTTTCGATACTTTTAATGTTGTTGATATTTATGAATACTTTCCTCGAGATGAATTTTCCTTGCAAACACAAAACTCGAGGGCAAGTTTTCTTTCAAGTGGAGGGGATTGATGTAGTACAACTGCAATAGGATTCCTACTACAATTGTATTTTATATTTTCTAAGACTTTATTTTCTTTTTAGTTTTATTGTGTTAGGACTTTTATTTTATTGAGAGTTTTAATTAGAATAGAGTTTTATTAGTTCACTAGTTTCCTTATTTCAATTTTCTAGTACTGTTAGAAATAGGAATTTGCCTATAAATATAGAAGCTATTGTACAATTCTCAATCAATTATTCATTATTCAATCAATAGAAGCATATTATTCCTATATCGGTTCATATTTCTTTCATTATAATTCTTATTTCAAGAATTCAAACACGCTTCCGCACCAGTGGAAAAGAAAAAAAAAATGAAGTGATGCAATGTATGCTTGGAAGTCATTCCAATTCTTCATAAGAAATGTGGTGCAAGGTTTGGCCTAAAATGTAGTAATGGGGAGAAAACCAATTGTATCTTCCTATTGCTTTTAGTTGCACATAAGAAGTTGATCCGATTCCCATTTTAAATTATTAAGTGATCATCTCACGATAAATCCACTTTGCACTGCTGCAGCCTTCTTTGTGCATATGCAGTAGGAAGAGACATGGAAGAAGCATTTTCATGTGTAAGAAAGATGGTGGAAGAAGGAATTGAAATGCGTGGTGACATACGGTATTCTTGTGGGAGAATTTGCTAATATTGAGTAACCAGAAAGTCTGCGTCGATGGATAAAATAGTAGATTTTACACAAATATGACCCTTGGACCAAAATCCATATAACAAAGTTGCTAAGAAAGGTTTAAACATTTGATGAGCTAGAATCATTTGCAAGTAGCTTCTATCAAAGCTGTTCGAATTAGCTTCTTAGAGACATTGTTGCATTGTATCTCGATTCTTTTTCTAATGTCTCTGAACCTTGTGTTGTATGTTTTCTTGATTGCTTGTCTTCATTTTGTGTTATTAATTTCATTCCTAACTGTTATTTTGGAGTCTTTATTTCAATTTTCTCACAGCTTGGCATGCGTGATCTTGTGTTAAATTCTGTCTGTCTTTTAGTTTTTTGAATTTGGTGGTAGGAAGTAAAATTACCGGTGATATTTTAAAGAAATTGAATAGGAATGGATATGAGCACACTTAGGGAAATGCAACGATAAAACTTGCAGAAGCATGTGGCTTTTTTTTTTGGGGGGGGGGGGGGGGGGGGGGGGACGGGGGGGGGGGGGGGGGGGTCCAGATTGCTCATGAAGCAAGTAAACCACATTTATTCCTTCATCCCCAAATTCCACATCATAGAACGAGAATCAAATAGAACAAAGCAAAGCATCTTATTTAAAAGAAATTGTCACCTCGTTTGTAATTCTTTCTTTATTTCCTTATCTATATTATATTAATTAGCAGACCAAATATTTCCGTAGAGATCTATAACATGGAATATGGTGCTAATGCTCGAATATGTGGAGCCTGAAAATGGAGAATACCACTTCCTAAGTTCTTAAGGCAAATCCCATTTCAATGTTTGGGACCACAATGACCTTCTTATGCATGAAGTTTTATGGGAGGATTGAAGAATGTCTTTGCCATCGGAGCTGGTAATTTTAATTTCTTTTTGATAGTCAATTCTTCTTATTCTTTTTTTTTCTAAAAAATAAAAAAAAAAAGGAACTTACAACTTTGTCATTTCTGATTCTTGAACTTTAACTTTATTCATTGGTTGAAATGGTTATGAGAGGAAAAGGCCTAAATTTCTATCAACAATCTTGTACACTCAGTTGAATGCAGGGGTAGCTCTTGAAATATGCTAAGGCATGCCTCATTTCCTGGGTACTAGGGTTGTACATATTTAACATAACTCATTCTTGATTGTTGATAAATAAATGAACCATTATAAACTTTGCGATATGAAGCTCTTAAAATAAGGAATTATAACTGCTCCTTCACGATGTTCTACTGATTTCTGCCAAGATGATAGAAACTCTTTGCATTTGTGTAGGGATCGGCTTAAGTTCAGAACTTGAAGGATTCTCTTGCTGAAGCGAAATCTGATATTGTGGTTAAGGTAATTTGTTATTTTTTTTTTTACTTTTGTCATTTTCTCAAGAAATAATGCAAGTTTATCCTCGTATAAAGCTTGTAACCATATCATTCTTCATGCAGATCGATTTGAGGAAGGGTTCTCACTCATTTGTTGAGCTTGTGCTGCTGGGTTTTAATGAAGAAAATGGAACTCGGGGGAACATATGGGACAGTGTCTTGGACAATGATTTAGTGCTACTTTTGATATCCGATGTACTTTAGGTATCAAATTGCCTTGTTTATTTGGCCATAAGGGCTTTGTTGTCATCTTCTTCACATGTCTCTCTCTGTATTTAAAAATGAATGCTTGAATTTTTTATTTGGTGTAAACAAAGTATTTATCATTCATTAAAATTCCCAAAAAAAATAAACAAATAAATAAACAAACAAAATAGATTAGTATATTCTATATTTCATTTATTTTATTCTTATTTCCGTCAGCTTTCGAAGGCATCCACATGCATATAAATTAAATGTTCTAGCACAATTCTTTACTCTAACCAGTTATTCCAAGTGTATCTAATTTGATTTATTGCAATTACTTTTAGAAAAGAAAAAATAGATAAGGTTCAACATATCTATCATTATTCCTTCACATTAAACACGCTAACATTAGCTTTATATTGAAGCAACCAGTGCATTGCACGAGCAAAGACTAGTAGTAAGAAAAAGAATTTGAAATCTTGTTTACTGTATTGTGTCAACAAACATGCCGGAATTTTAAAAATTCTTTGCCCTTGATAAACAATTGTTGGATCGTAACCCTAAGGGAAAAATTGGAGTCGTTATTTTATAAAAGTTAAGATTAAACATATCATTAGTTGAATTAATGGAACTTTGTAAATATTTAAAAATTTAATTATAGTACGAACTCGAGAATCAAATGAAATCAAACAGAACTGAATGGAATCAAATCGAATCCAAACGGTTCCACAATTAAATTTGAACCCAACGATTCCACTTACTACCTGAAAATTTGGGTTCAATTTGATTCTCTTTAAAATCAAAATGAAGAGGACCATATTCAGTCCTATTCTCATATTATATTCTTCCTAAAAATGAAAAAGTTATTCTTAACCATTATCCTTAACCATGGTAATGGAAAAAGCTAAAAAGCTCTATGTGCGTACTTTTTACCCTAACCACAACTAGCTTTTTCCGCCTATATAAACACTGTATTTCTGCTTCAATTACTTCCATTGCAATTCTATCTCCTTCTTCCTCAGTTTCTCTATCTAAAGTTATCAATGGCGTCTGCAGATGTTGAGTACAGATGCTTTGTCGGTGGTCTAGCATGGGCCACCACAGATCAATCACTCGAGCAAGCCTTTGCTGAGTTTGGAGAAGTCATCGAATCGAAGGTCCGTTAGTCGCAGAGATCGGGATCCGTCTCGATTCGGTTTTGTTGACAACTGTTAATATGTTACTGTTACTGAGTTACTATTTCCGTTACTATTACTTTCCCCTGTATCGGTACGTTCCATCTTCCTTTTTGTTATCAGGAGATGAGGATCGAATCGCTTTTCAGTTTTCATTTTGATCATTTTACTATGTATGTTATGGATCTGTTTGAATCTGATGGGTTTTTGGAATTTTCTTATTTAGATAATTAATGATCGCGAAACTGGAAGATCGAGGGGTTTTGGATTCGTTACCTTCAAGGACGACCAATCGATGAGGGACGCGATTGAAGGAATGAACGGTCAGGATCTTGATGGGAGGAATATTACCGTTAACAAGGCTCAATCTCGCGGCAGTGGAGGTGGAGGTGGAGGTGGATTCCGTGGTGGTCGCCGTGAGGGTGGTGGCTACGGCCGTCGAGATGGAGGCTACAAAGGAGGCAACGGTGGTGGATACGGTGGCGGATATGGTGGCGGCTACGGTGGCGGCTACGGTGGCGGCCGTGACCGTGGATATGGCGGTGAACGTGGTTACTCAAGAGGCGGTGGTGATTCCGAAGGCAACTGGAGGAATTATTAGGGTTAAATGTTCTATTCGTGATTTCCATTGTGTGTTAGTTTCTAATGCTATGTTTTGTGTTCTTGATCTCTGGTTCTTGTGGTTACTTTCACCATGTATAAATAAATATTTGCAGATTTCTGCAAAATGAAGTAAATTGTGATCCTTCAAAATTTGATTTTGATCCTTGTTTTCGATTACTGATTGTATGTCCTGATCCTGATTAAGTTCGTCCGTTAATCAAGAAGCCCGGAATTGGTTCAGATTCAGGAAAAAGAAACTAGAGCTTTGGTTATGTGCACCAGGCAGCTAAATCTCTAGTCATTTTCACTGAATCTACTTAACTTCAGAAGAAATTCAAGAATTTGTAGCCATGAATTGGATCAAAATCTTAAATAGAATCCTAACATTTCAAGATTATTATAATGGTATTCGACTGTACTTGCGATAAAGAGGGCTCGGTTTCACAAATCTTGGAACTCTTCATTAAGGATGAAAAATAAATAAATAAATAAACCCCAACGCTGCAAAATGGTAGTAGGGAAGCAAGGTAAAAATTAAAAAAAATTGTAGTTCTAGCAAAAGAATACAAGCGAATGAATCCCATCCCCTAGCAAGCTAAGTACTTCCGTCTCAGGACTCTGCAATTGGAATAAAACTTATGAGTGAATGTTCCACCTACCAATCTATTTGACAAACGATCGTGACCCTTAAATGAAAAATAATCAAACACCCCAATTCTACACAGGTATGTGTCTTTCCCAACCTTCATCCACTCAACCCCCATCACCCAAGTTGTCCCCCGAAGCTGCCTATTTTGCTGCGGTGTCCCTTCGCTCCACTCACCCTTGACAATTTTCTCTTTGTAACGTTTGGTAAAGAGGACTAAAGAATGTGCTAAAAGTAATGTTTTTACTCGAACATTTTATTTTATTTTTTATAATGGAAGTTGGAGATAAGGAAGCTTTATATCAGTTATAGAAGCATTAAAAACGCTAGAATGTCATAGAATTGGGATTGCATACTGATAATCAATTGATGTATGGAGAGATTAGTGAAGTTTTTAGACCTAGACAGGAATGTCAATAAGCCGAGCCGGCTCGCGAGCTGAAATTCTTGAATTGGGCTTTGATAAAATGTCCGAGTTTTTTTTCGGGCCCGAGCCGAGCAAAAGCTCGATCAAAAAAATTAGGCTCTTTCAAGCCGAGCCAGGCTCTTTTTTTTTTTCTTTTTTTTTTTTTTATATGCAATAGGCTGTTGCCTTTAAAAAAATGGCAGAGGCCAGCAGGCTTACTGCCTTATTTCAACAAATAAGGCAGCAACCTACTACCTTTAGTATTTTTATTTTTTGTTTTTTATTTATATAAAGCCCCATGAACCACACGAGCTAGCTTAGGAATCCAAATTGGGGCTGGGCTTGAGCCTCGAGCCAGACCTACTCGGGTTTTTTCGGGCCGAACCACGAACGGCCCGAGCCGACGAGCTCGATTGCCATCCCTATACCTAGAACTTCTTGTTCTGTTGTTTGATTTGTCTTTGCAGTCTAAATTAGTTTAGTACATTTCTGTATTTTTAAGATTTTCTAGAACCTAGAAAGCATCGATTTCAGGTTTTACTTATCAATTGTGCTACACGTACACCGACGTCACGCCCCTCACACAAGGGGGGCCCACACTTTTTTTTATTGGGTGTGAACCCCTCCCTCATGTGAGGTGACACGCCAATGTACACATAGCGAATTTTTTTACTTATTATCAGTCTTGATACTTAGCATACATAAGGATGATTGGGTAGAATGCATATCAGTTGGCTAAACTTGAAATTGAATAAATAAAGTTGAGAATAACTCGTCTTTGTCTCCTTCATTCACCTTTCTTTCTTATGTTAGTGTTATGTCCAAGTTGCAGAATATATAGTGCAAGAGAGAATTGGAGAAAAAGGTCTTTATGCCACAAATCGCCAATGGAGAATGGAATGAGAGTGACGACGTCGTGAAATAGGTGCGTCCTGCGGCAACTTTTGGGGATGGGGGTTGAGAGGAGGAAAGTTGGGGAAGACTCGGGCCTTTAGAGAATTATTAAACCAAATTTGGGTGCTTGGTTCCGGGTATAAAAATTGTAGAAGACATTTTTAATTTCTATTTGGTGGAATGCTCTCCAAACTATCAAATGGTCATTTACAAATGTGAATTATTGGTTCAAATTTCTGTTGCAAGATCCAAATTGCTTGCAGCAAAGAAACATTGATTAGTCTTTAACATCTATTAGGATCACATTTCAACCATCTCATCTAAAAATGTGTCTAACGAGTACATACTAAATCTATTATAACATTTGACCACCATCGTTTGATTGACCATATCATTAAGAGAGGCATTGTTGCTCCCCCAACAATATCTCCCTCAACATGACATTTTCACGACTCGAATTCATGATGCTAACTTTGATACCCACTGGTTTGGATCAAGTTTCCATGATCTCATCTAAAAATTAATTTTTGTCCAACGAAAACAAGCTTAGCCCCCATTTGGTTCTGATTTTTCACCCCAAAAAATCAATTTTTTGATCGTTACTTCTCTAAGTCAGCTGTCATTTTCGACTTCTTCACGTACAAGTGGGATCCACTTACCTCTTTAACGATAAAAAAAAAAAAAAAAAATTGATTCTCAAAAAGGTTACCGAACAGACCCTAAATTTTTTATGGTATTCAATCATCATCATCTGAGTGATTGAAACAATGTGTTAAAAGTGACATTGTTGCTCCCAACAACATCTAAACTTGGCAATTGGATTTTTGATATCTGATATCTATATTGACTTTAAATTTCAAAGATTCCCTCCGATGCAAATCGGCAGGTTAAAAATAATGCAAAACATTAAAGGCAAGTTCGGCATGCACTAATCTGTAGTTTTATAAAGGAAAACAAACAAGATTTTAAAGTTCTCCCTCTCTTTTTTAATAATGTCCAATCCAACATACCAAACATGTCTGAAATTGTTTCTAAGGTGTTTAAATCTCCCATTCTCTTTAGTTACTGGACCTGTTTAACAAGAGGTGATAATATATGAAACCTAACCATCTGGAATATAATCAAACGAGATCAAGAGAATATCATGGAAACATTTACACGTCGTTAACAATCTCGACCTTGTGGGAAGGACCAGCTGCAGCAGAGAGATTGAGAAACATTTATAGATCGTTTTTTTTTTTTTTAATATTCAGGTATCCCAACTTACATCAAACTAAATTCTGGACCTCCAAGGCCCATGCCCCTAGAACCTTGGAGGGGGTAAATCGCGGGTTATACCTCAACTGGATCACAAGTTCCCCCCATTGACTATACACTTCTGCGCACAAGAAACCCTCCTCCACAATGATTGCTCCATACCAAATTTTTGGCCGCAGGTCCCCACCAGGAATCGAACTCTCCACCCTGCCGTTGGAAGCAAGCCAATGTTGATTAATCCACCAGTTGAGCTGTGCCCCGGGGGGCAACATTTACAGATCTTACTTTCACTGAAGATGGACCCAATAATAAAGATTCCAAATATATGTAGAAAGGTTTTTCCGAGTTCCCAAATCTTCTCTTCTCTACGTACATATTCCTAGACAAACCGAAAATGTAATTTTCAACTAATCATTAGAGGGGATTCATAAACCTGTAGCCTTTTTGCAACTCGTTTCAAAGAGCCACAGATTCTTTCTATTCTTTTCAAGATTTTCTATACATCAACGAGCAACAAATCCATTAACTCTGTTACTGCAAGGATCTTTATCCAGTGCTAATAGCAGTTCTTTGGATCCAATGAGAAGTGTCATGGCCTCCATTCACTAACAATATCCGCCATTAAGCTCGCATGTTTGTTTTTCAAAGAGACCCACATAATAAGACCATTGGAATAATATGTCAAACTGCAATAAAGGGTTTATGTTTCTAATACGATTAGGCTCTACACATTTCCACAGTGTGGTGATGGTTAAGTTTCTACAAGAGCTCGACAAAAGGGGAAACTAATGTGTTTGCTCATCCAATATGATATATGGGCAGCTTTTCATCCATACCAAAGTAGAGTTGCTGAAATGAATTTAACAAATGAATAATGCTATTTATAATCAGTAATTACAGTAATCATCCTATGTGAGGCATTAATTTCCTATAATTATGTTGCCCCAAATGACAAGCTAATATTTCCAATAACAAATTGCTATATAGGACGATTACTGCAGTCGCTGACTATGAATAGCATTACTTCGAACAATTACAACATTATTCAACTAAAATTAAGATTTTAGGGATGTCTTTTGAACTCATCACCACCATCAGAGGTGGTTTTGTGGATATTATAAATGAATAGGACTAAAATGAATCGATTTTGAAGAATTTACTCTGGATAGGGCCACAGATTGGATTATATGAAGTCTAATCATACGGTGCACTTACGCTATATACTATGGATTGACCTTGTACTTTTCTCCATGATAATCAAAGCATGCATTAGCAACTGTACTTAACCCCCAAAACCACTAACAATCTGTATATTTTCTCAGTGCTCTTTTATGTTTTTGTATAATGGATTTTGTAGAAAGTGGTTTTGTTTTTCGAATATATTGTTAAAAAGTAGGGAAAATTCCAAAAGACGTGAAGAGGCATTATGAAGTACTGGTTGATGTATCGAGAGTGGTCGCTTCCTCTTCCTTAACTACACAACTTCTATGTGGTAACATGAGAGAGGGGACCATAGTACTAAGTTTCAACTTGGATGTTCCAGATTCACTTTCTATTACATTTCCTCAATGCCCAAACTGTATCACTGGGTACAACGAAAATAAAACTAAAAATCTCGTTGCTTGTATTATCCAAGCCTCTACAAACGCTAAGTTGATGCTTGTCTAAGAACCTAAATAATTGCATCCATGCAATGTATTCATTTTGTGGGCACCCGTCCTTGCAAAATTGTGTCATATACCCTGGCAAAGATGATCAACTAGTGCATGCGTGTGCCATTCACACGTTTACATTTCAATGTACAAATAGCCCACAAACTTACTTGGCGATAAGTATGCTCTACAGCAGTCCCGTATGGTCTAATCCTCACTAGTACTGCATGATGTTAAGACGCTGTAATCTATTTCAGGAAAACTTAACACATAAATTTGAAGGATATTCGTCTATCGAACCTTCTGAGTATGCATGCGAGTAAACAAATCTTCAGAACCCCACAAGCCAATACAACTCAGGGTCAGAATTTTTTGCACATGTTCTTGAATTCATTCGTAAACTAAAATTGGGAGGGCTTAAAGATTTTATTGGTATAGGTCAACATGCTAATCCACCGAAGACAATATGAGAACTTATATAAACGAGGGTGATCCCAAATTTGAAGTATCCTACTATCATGTTGGTATCGATTGATATTTCACTAAATCACAAGCTACAGTGAAATTGATGTAGGGTGAAAGATTTGAAGCTGTACGGAATCAAGAATGTCAAATAGATAAAGATGCAATTTTTCGTCAAATTCTAATTCCAATTGTAATATATATGAACATAACGAGATTAGAAACGTGCAAAGCAAACTCATGGAATTAAGCACCTCTCTCAATTCAAAGCTAAATGCATGTATAACGAAGGATATTATAAGCACTTAGAAAGATTCCAAGGCAAACTCAAAGTAACTGCAATCTTGGACACTAAATTTTTTATATCTCACAAATTATATCATCAGTAGCAACTCAACACATAAAATTTTAATAGACATAAATGGAAAAATACATTAGAACACAAGTAAATGAACTGTATAGACATACACTCACATCATTCATTACACAAATTTGCTCTCAAGAAACAGCTGCTCCATTACAAAACAGATTCTTCCCCAGCCTCTGTCATTGAATAAAATTTATATATCAGTTCCTAAGAATTCAAAACAAAGAATTTAAATAATTTGGGTTAGAAAATAGATTATACCTTTTCCAGGAACAATAATGACTGGTGCGGTTTTACAATTGTGGAAGCAATATTCACTAACGCTTCCTTGTAGCACACTAAAATAGAGTCAAGATAAAAATCTCAGTCGAGCACAAATAGGTAAAGGGGTGAGAGATCGAGGGAGAGTGGCACCTTTGCATCAAGCTTCGGCCTCTGGTGCCAAGGACAACAGCAGCTGGCTTCAACCTTTCTGCTTCCTTGCAAATTGCCTTCCCTGCGTCTCCTTCCACGATCCTAGCCTTTGACTTTACCTATTTTAAACGTGATAAATTCCATATAAAATACGATAAAAGCTTAAAAACAGAAAATCCATAGAATTCATTATGCGACTTTTGTTTTCCTTTCGCTCTTTTTATGGTTAAATGATTTCTATATAAACAATACAATTATACCAGGTTTTAAATTTTTCGTCATGACAAAGACGAACATAAGTGAGAGTTTCTAAATGCACATGTGAGGGTCTCTGATTACAAGAACAATGTAGACAGACGCCAACATACTTCTGTATAGAAGATAGATCAATATACGTGGAAACAGTGAAGAGAAAAGTGAAATGGAAAAATGATGTACTAGTTGGTCAAAGGAGATAGTATTGATGAATAAATAATTTGTTCACGTAAAACAAATTAATTGTAACATTTGGCAGAAAAAATCTCAAAAACATTATTCAAAACAGTAAATATTGGTCCAAAAAAAATTCTTCAAATTGTAATGTACACTAGATAATGAAAAATAAAAAACAAGCTCGCTACATCGCAAACTCCATGTCCAATGGTTGCATTTTCTTACATGCATACATGTAGTATTCTCCTGTGCTTACAGATTAGGCGACCCTCTTATGAAAAGGTCCGTGGGCCACCTAACACTAGGCTTCAGGTGGAGGGAGGCTGAGACGTAGGACTAACGACGTGTACAATACTTGAATTCTTGATGTAAATGCTACATAATTGGTTCTCATCCTTCAAAAACAACATGTAAAATAGGAGCATCAAATTTTATCTCAACCTTCATAATTTGCATTATTTTAAACGTCATAACAAAATCGATCATCATCACTTTTGCATAGACGTAGCGAGTTAAATGTTCATAAGAGTGTCACGATTTTAATAGAATGAGATGACTAAAACTAACATGGCCTATTGAGGTTATTAGCAATCTATTCTAAACTTTAAATTTTTTGAAAACAAGAAATAACAATAATTGCAAACACAATGTTAATGTCAAATAAACTAACCATTTTTATTTCTTGCAACATCAAATGTTCCATGAAAACACAAAACTACCAAAATAATTAAGATTAAATTTGGAAAAGAAAATTGAAATTACCATAGCAACCTCAAGCGCCTCCACTGCAAGCTTCTCCATAAGAACCTGTGTCGTGTCGTAAACAATCTGGTTCTTCAAACCTAACATAAATAAATAACAATCATATAAGAAAATTCATTCCAATTATATATAAATACAAAAATCAAGAAAATTTCACTAACGGTTACTCGAGCAGCAAGTCAGTCCCCACTCTTTTAAAATGAACAAAATAGTCCCAAATGACCAAAACCATTCAAATCTAAGTTATCAGTGTCTTTCTCGTGTATGAGACTGCAAATTTCCTAAAAGCGAAAACGTAGAACAATATGAAAATAAAATTAGGGTTACTCGAAACGGCATGAACAAGATGAACGGTATCGGCAAGGCGGCAGAGATGAGTTATGGCCCAATGAAAAGCGTGTTTGCTATTGGGTCCATGATCAACTGCGATTATTATGTCGCGGCCTCTTCTTCTCTCTCCGGTTTCTCTCTCCAGTTCCGGCTCCGGTACAATTGGAATTAGTGTAGGAAGTTTCACTTCTTTCCAGTTGTACTCTTCTTCCTCCATTAACGTCTCCATTTCGTTGATTTGATTCTCCTTTTTTTAACTCTCTCTCTCTCTCTCTGGGGGCTATGAGTTGATCAAAATGGAATCATTTGTGGGTTTTCCATTCAGCAATGGTTCTTTTTAGAGTGTACAGTCATAATTGAATTTGCGTGTTGAAATTGGACTACTTTTCTTCCATTCTTTACCAAGTTGTCTATTCAATGATTTGGTTCATACTGGCTGACATCCTAGAGAATGTGGGGCTGAAATTTAAAAATATATATATATATTAGTTTGTGTGTATAAAATTTTATTGTGTTTCATGTAGTGGAGAATATTACAATATCTAATAATTTATTTTATTAAAAGATGACAAACGGAGCCTTAATTTTTCCATATGCGAATGGAATTGGACAAGTTCTATAATTCTTTCTTTATCTTTATTGACCAGTTTTTCAAAATATTAACGACGATTGATGAGTTTCAAATGTAAATATTTTAGTAAGCGTGTTGGTCGGGATTTTAAGTAAATTAAAATTAATTTTTTAACTTTTATTTCACTATTTCAACCGTCAATTTTCAATTCTTCTCTCACAAATAGACCAACTTTTACCTCTAATGACTATAGAATCAATTCTCAAATTCCCTACCAAACACCCTCTAAAACATAAAAGTAAAATGCTCCCTGAACAGGCCCACTTGTACAGGGACTGTCACATGAGATGGACCCCATATATGGGGTCTGTGCAAGTAGCACAGCTGAACATAAAATAGTTTCTTCTTTATCTTTCCCTATTTTCTTGTCATGGCATGCTCAAAGACAGCTGGAATCTCAAGAATAATAAGAAACGTGGAATGATATGACTCTGTTTTAGATAAACATGTTTGGTTCAATAAAAAAAAAATCGATTAAAATTTAAATTAAAATTAAAAATAATAAGTAATTTTAAATTGTGATTTTTCAAAATCATTTGACTGTAACAAAAGTTAATTAAAATTTAAGTGTATGTTTGGTAGGGATTAAAAATAGATTTTTTTTAGTAGATTGTGATAGAAATTTTAGAAATGTGTGACTGAAAAGTTGTGGAACCCTTGAAAGATATGGTTAATATTAATTGTTTGACTTTTAATTTAGATTAAAATCAATTTTTAATCTAAACCAAACAAGCTCTAAATTAAAGTTGGGAGTCTCAACTTGTCCATTGGTGTGCCAACTAATAATTTATCGTGTGAATGTATAATTGAAAGTGAATACAAAAAATAAATTAAAATAAAGTAAATTAAATTAAAAGCCACCGAAAAGGGGCTTGATATGGCGTGCCGCACGATACATGGAAACAGCTTAACAAATTTGCTGCAACTTCTTCCTGAACTGGTGCATTTTTCTAAGAGGAGAATCACTTCACGTTACGTGAGTCTCTGTCAGAATCAACCATACGATTATTATCTCCTTGCTTAAACTATAAAGTAAATAGCCAAAATAAATAAATAAATAAATAAATAAATAAAAAATAAAAAAAATGGAAAGAAAAGAAAAAAAGAATAAGTGTACTTTCTGCCACGTAATGGAGCCCGCGATCTTTTTATTTATTCATTTATTTTTTTTCTATGCGGTCAGAATTTTTGAAGAATACAAATAACCTCTAATTTTTTTCCATATTCGCTGAGTCTCGTGAATAACAAGTAAATCACAACAATTGGGGCATTGGTCTTTGTAGAGTTTATGCTTCTTCTTTCACTAATTGGGTTATGGTTGGTGTTAGGAATATACTTATAATGTGAAGCGAAAAATAAAATAGATTTTTATTTTCATTAAGGATTTTCTTTGTATTTAGTTATAAATTGTAATAAAGTTAAACATTTTCTAGATCTGTAAGCTCTTTTGCTTTTTCTTTGTTCCAACAATCTTGATCTGTCACCCACAGCTGTCCAATTGTCCAGCCTTTAATTGTGATCTACACAGAGAAACGGATTGGGACAACTGGACCTTTTCTTATGATGGCAAGAATAATGAATTTTCTCTACAGATCCAAAACCTTAACTACTTATTTATACAAACTCAAACGGTCCATGAATTAACCCATTTAATTAAATTCGGTCCATGAATTAATTAATCCAATTAATTAATTTAAGTCATTAAATAAGTAACCCAATTAATTAATTTATTCAACGCCTGTTAAATTAATTAATTGGTTAAATACAATCAGTTCTCCTTTTGTGTGTGACTCATTGGGTTATCAATCACGATGCATAGTGATGTGAATTATTATTTTGATATAATCAATATCGATAAATTAAAACACTTTTTTAACTTATCACCTACTCACATTTACCATCCCAAATTGACAATTAGCAATGTGTCAGGGCAATACATGTGACGAAAAATGTCACGTGGCATGACAGAACCAAACTTGTTCATTTACCGTGAAATTTTAATCGCTTCGTCAATATGATCCGATCAATTACAAAATATGGATACATCAATCTTAATTATCGATCATATTTTTCATTCCACTATTAAGTCAATCTAAGTCAAAAACTCATTTTCAACTTATGAGTACACTTTGACCAAGAATTTCATTATCGACTTAACTGAATGAAATGTAGATCACAATCTTTTACTATCTAAGAGTGACGAATTCTCTATCGGTCATTCACAATCTTCATATGATTTTTGACATACCTGAACGACACCGTATTAGTGGCCCTTGACAGAGCAATATCCAACATCATCAAAGTATGACTATCCTCTTATAAGGCACCATGATAACTTCAAGTCAAAAGACCAATTCCACTACCGAACGTCAATGATTAACCAGTGATACTCAGATAGTTATCCACGTGGAATATCTCGGCGAGTCTTTAATGTTTTGTTCTACAACAAAATACCTACGTGTTCATTTAAGTGTCACCATACTTTAACTTGTGAGATAAAGCTGTTTACTTCACAACTAAGAAATGTCACACATGATGATCTATCCGTAATAACAATATTCATATCTCGTTATTACTTATGACCACGAAAGATTTAAGACTCAATCATGTGTAATTTGTATCTCATAATCATAACTCCTTGTGATTAATAAATTATCAAGATTTGAATCTACGGACTCTATTATTTAATTTATTGAATATTAATTAAATAATAGATCTATCATAAATTGTATCAATTATATATTAAAAGTATTTATGTCAAATGTTGATTGTACCTAGAACATAACACTTACAAACTCTCACTTGCACTAAATTCAATCACTTATGTATCCAATATCATAAAAGTCTACATGACAATCATGTTTAAGCTGCGACAACTCTTTGTCAGTAGATCTGCAATATTATCATTTGTGATAATTCATTTCTTTCTTTATGTAATTTCTTTATATTATCTCTCCGATGAAATGATATTACCTTAGTATATGTTAGAATCATTGATAAGACCTTAGTTCATTTGCTTGACCGATGGTTCTAGTGTTATCACAATACAATCACATGTGATCAACAATATTAGGAATTACTCCAAGTTTATTTATGAACATCTTGATCCACACTGCAACTCTATGTTACTTATGAAGCAATCATGTATTAGGTTTATATTATTGAACCAACGATTGTTTCACTTTTGGAATCTTTCCGCACCGCTTAAAAGTAAACCAATTTCTCTATATAAAATCTTCTTTATCTATGAAGATTGAGATGAGTTAATCAATCTTCTAGATCAATCTCTATAGATCAAGTTGTTTATCCCATATCTTTCATGAAAAATCCTATAACAACCATTGTATCAACGATTGAAACGCAAGGATATTGTTCCCTACTAATAATATGCCTTACATATAATATTAGGAATTCAACAATGCTCCCAATATTTTCTTGTAAACACGCAATTCGTCTTCACATTTGATAATATTAAACCTTTTGATTTTTTTTTTTTTATCAAATTGAATATTTTCAACTCCAACGGGCTTGCTTTAACCTATAGTCACGGTATGTCACTATTGCAACCAAAATTCGAATGGACTTTAGTATGACTACAAGCGAAATGAGGCCAACACTTTGTCCTTGTTTGTAACCTTTTCTAATAGCATTACTTTGTATGTACGAATGTTTCTATCCATGTCGACATTTTCTTTGTAAACCATTTAAAACATATGGGTTTTATCCCATTAAGAGGGTCGATCAAGGTTCAAACCTTGTTTTATACATTTAGTTCATTTCGGATTCCATGGCCTGCTGACCAAAGGATCAATTCCACTATCGAACGTTAGAGATTAACCATTGATACTTAGATAGTTATCCATGTGGAATCTCTCAGTGGGTCTCCAATGTTTTGTTCTACAACAAAACATACACATATTCATTTGAGTGTCCACGTTGTAGCTTGTGAGATCAACTGCTTCCTTCATAAGTAAGAAATGTCACACGTGATGGTCTATCCGTAATAATGATATATGTATCTTGTTATTACTTAGGACCACGGACAATTTAAGACTCAATCATATGTAATTCGTATCTCACAATCACAATTCCTTATAATTAACAAATTATCAAGATTTGAATCTACAGATTCTATTATTTAATTTAATTGAATCTTAATTAAATAATAGATCTACCATAAAATTGCATCAATTATATATTAAAAGTATTTATGTCCAATGTTGATTAGATCTATGACATAACATTTACAGTTGTATTGATCTAATTCACGTTCCCTTTTTCTATATACAAAAATATTCACTTTCGTATGTGTTTACAAGGAGATGCACATTTAATATAACAAGAATGGATGGCAAACACCAATTTATCGTGGGATTCTGGAAGGTTGGTTGTGCCACCCTAATCACTGTCACAGCAAATGTTCCGTCACCATATTTAGTTCTTTTGTGTGAGAGGACGGTGGTGGGTGGGGGAATAATATGGTAATCGATTAAAAAGAGTATGAAGACCTGAAGATCGAAGAGTTGGAAGGATAGGTTTTAAGTTTGAGTGTAAAAATTGATGAGGTGATTGTTGTGTGTGTAAGAAAAATAGCGTGTGAAAATGGAGATGATGTGTTGTTGGGTAAAGATGGGAAAAAGGAAATTTAGGTTGACGATATGAAATTGTGACACGTATTAAGCAAAAGTTAGGCTCTTTTATATATGTAGGATGTCTTGTTTAATATGTATTAGGTTCCTGTTTGGTGGTCTTAAATTTGAGAAACTACGTTCTAAATAGTATTTTTGAAAAATATGTTATTAAAAAGTAGAGAAAAAATTTAGATTTACGTGTAAAATATTTTATTGTGTAAATGCATAGTTGAAAATGAATACGAAAAATAAATTAAATTAAATTAAAAGCTGCCAAACAGGGGCTTGATATGGCGTGCCACATAATACACGAAGAGCAGCTTATCTTAACACATTTGTTGCAATTTCTTCCTGAATTGGTGCATTTTCTAAGTGGAGATTCACTTCACGATTGGCCTCACCATTATGTGAGTCTCGATCAAAATCAACCATATGAATATTGTCATCTTGCTTAAACTATAAAGTAAATAGCCAAAAACCAATTTGGGGGAAGAAGAAGTAGTGTATTTTCTGCCACGGGATGGAGTCGGCGATTTATTTATTTATTTATTTTCCTTTGTGGGCAAAATTCTTGAGAAATACAAATAACCCCTAGGATTTTTAACATTCCCTGAATCTCATGAATAACTAGTGAATTACAACAATTGGTGCATTGGTCTTTGTGGCGTTAATGTTCTTTTTTGGTTGGTTTCAAAAACATAAAGAGGCCCAAAAATAAGTTTGGTTTCGAGATGTTGGTTGGAATTGTTAGAAATATTGGAGAGGTGGGGAGCTAAAATGTTAGAAAACCAATTCGAAATAATCGAACGGCGAATTAAGGCCTGGACACATCATTAAGCCCCTGTTTGAGCCTCATTTTAACAAAAAAAGAGTTTTATAATAGTGATTTTTTAAGATTGTGTGGCTATAAGTTAAAAAAAATGGATTTACGTGGAAATTATTTTACCGAAAAAAATGAGTAGTTGAAAATAAACTTGAGAAAAAATGTAATTTGAAATAATGGGGCTCATACAGGGGCTGAATGATATCTTGAAAGAAAAATTTGCTCTCTCTCTCTCTCGAAATTGCTTATATGATTCACCAACTGTGCTTCAAGTACAGAATCAAAGCTATAGGGCTATGCTACTATACCCACAAACATGGGTGGGGTAGGACTTTTTGGAATACTTTTTTAATGAGGAGGACACACCTCATATTTCATATCTATAGAGCCTATGAAGAAGGGGTTCTGTACATTCGACTTTTCTCATGATTCACCAACTACAAGTAGCTAGAGGATATAACAAGCTTTTAATGAGTTTGCACTGAACATAAATGAAACTGTGAAAAGAAACAAGATCACTTGTAAGTTTATGACTCTGAGAGGAAGAAAATATCATGTGAATGTACAATTTAATTTGACAATTTATACTTGACAACATCACTTTCATTCATTTCAAAATTTATTTTTTAAATCAATGATCCAAATTTTGACAACACCAACATAGTCAACCATTTTTGTCAAGCATAATTGTACAAATAGCATTACCCTTGTTTGGGTCACATTATTTTCATAAGAATGTATTTCTAAATTGTGTATTCATGAGAAATGTGTGATTAAAAAATTAGAAATTTTAAATTTGTATGTAATTTTATTTTATTGAATAATGTGTGGTGGAAATGATGTCAAATCACTGTTTAATAATATATATATATATATATATATATATTTTAAAGAATGTGGCTCGACCTTAGAGTGATGCGTGCAAAAACACTTCAAGATGTTGATTTTAAGATAATTTTTAAAATCACTTATGTTGTGTAAGGCACATTTCAAAACCTGTGATCGACAAAACATAATAATTCTTATTGATCTATATATTAAAAAAATTGTGTTTTCCATAGACAAACGTAGGGAATAGTCTATTGTCTTCACCAAATAAAATAATAGTTTCTTTATAAATTTTCTTTAATTTATTTACTCATTTTAAATTGTTCTAATAGGAATTTTGCAGTATCATTAACTTATTTTGTAATTTAACATGATTTTGACTTTTTTTAAAGCTGACTTACGCATCAAAAGGCCCCAAGACTTAGACCTCGCCTCAAGAAAATGAGGTAACAAAACCAGGTGCAACACTAGTGTTAGATGCTAGACTCCTAATATTACTCCACTAAATATTTTATAAGGTCAACAATAACTAAAATCAAATATAGCCTTTATTTGAGTTTCATTTTTTCAAAACTCATTTTCAGTCACACATTCTTTCATAAAATAATTTTACATGTAACCATAAATTTTTCCCTTTTTTTAATCACATAAAAAAATCACTATTCAAAAAAATAATAGAGATAAAATAGGGACATAATTAGGCTTGGATATGGTTTGGGTTGGTTGATTTTATGTCCAACCCAAAATCGAATTGAATGGTTTGGATAAATTTCAACCTAAATCAATACAATCCAATCGTTGAAACTGAACCAAACCAAATTTGTTTGGAATGATCGGTTTGGTTAATCGGCTTGGACATTGAAGCTAGTTAAAAAAAAAAAAAAATTGTTTGCCTATTTTGAGTTTTAAATTTTGCTTTCCTAT
>NC_036241.1:10053545-10199059 GCF_002742605.1 Olea europaea var. sylvestris | reverse complement strand
TTTGTCATTTTTCTTTTCTTTTTTTTTTTTATCAAGTGTTATTGACTTTCACACGCAATCATCATTTTCATTTCTCTTTCTTCTCTTTATTGACTTTCACAAGCAACCATCATCTTCATTTCTCTTTCTTCTCTCTGTATTAATAAAAAAGTATTAATATCCCTAACTCTAAAATTCACTAAGTAACAACAAGGACAAAGCTCGACTAATTATCATCATATCTTTTTCACGCTATTATATACTCAATCACAGCATTTCACGTGCATTGCATGTGCATCTTACTAGTATATATATATATAATGTAAATCATAAACGGTCGATTTTTCCAAAATCAGACACACACACACAATGCTATAATCTAAATTTGAAGTTTACATCAAACACTTCTTCTTGCTTGCTTTCTTTTCTTTTGATATTTGGAGTTTTGGTAGAAAAAATATAGATGGTAAACAAATTATTAGAAAATAAATTGTATTTCTGTTTTTATTGTTTTTTTTTTTCAAGATTAAAAGATGAATTTTAAAATATAAAAAATGAAAATATGTGTTAGTGAGTTAACTCAGTTAATTGATGGGTTGGTTACTTAAACCGAAACTAATCTAATCCGACTTTTTAATGGTTAAAATTAAACAAACCAACCAATTTTTTTGGCTCAAACCAACTCGACTCGATTTGGTCGATTTTTCAGTTTTTCCCCCACCTATAGACATAATGGCATTCTTCTCATGGATTAACACCTGAATTTTAGAACTTAAAATGCCCTTTTAAAAAAATTATTTGGCCTGTTTGGTTCCTATTATTTTTAAAATATATTTTCTCTATCTTATTTTCAAGGATATATATTTTTCAATAAAAATAATATTACACGCAAATTCAAAATTTTTTCCTATTTTTTAACTACATATTCTCTATCAAAATACTAATAGTTCTCATAGTCTCTAATCTGATCTAAGAACGGAATTCAAACAAACCGAAAATGTGCCATTTTGAGCAAAGTATGGGGTCAAACACAAACAGGCTCTTAACATTCTATTTTAAATTTGAAATATTGTTCTCATCTTATGGAATAACAAATTTGTTAATGAATTCAATCATTGGCATTTATTAATATCTACAAGATCTTAATTGGATTAATAGAATAGAATTCCCCTAGAAACGTTTTATATGGCCCCTATCTATTGAAAATCGTAAAAAGTCGCCCTATTTGAAATTTTTTGTGCGAAAAGCCCCCTACCATCAAGATCTATCAGATTGCCATTAAAAAATAATAATAATAAAAAAAAATTGCAATTCAGTAACCGAACTTTTAGTTTTTTGACAAATTAAATCCAAGTTTTTTATACGTGTCACATACAATCCCAAATCTCTCAAATTTTATTTTCCACCCACCCTACTTCATCTTCTCCCCCAAAAATATAGAAAAAGAAAAAAAGGCTATCTCCTTCAAAAAAACAGAGCACGCCACTTTCTATTTAACAACCTAGATTTTAAAGATTTAAATCGCTACCAAAATTTTTTATAAAAAAAAAAATTATTCAAATATTTTATTAATTTCTTTTCTTAGTGACGAATACTTTTCGATACCATAATTATCATATTTGTTTAGAAACGGTAACGGACAAATGGCAAAATCAGTGCAATGAAAATTTATAAAACCTGGTTTTGACACAACTTTTCAATAATTAATTTATAACCCAATTATTCTCTCCATCCCAATTATATAGGATCAGTTTCATTTTTCTCTTGTCCCAAATATATATGCATGTTCCTAATTTAGAATATTTTGTTTTGTTCCTTTACCAATATACTCTTATTCAATTTTCCCTACTTAATATATCAACTTCTTGAAATCATCCAAATGCACACATTTCTGATTTCTTGAAAATATGGAACAACTCTCATTTCTTCTTTTTCAAATTAAATCATTCAAATTCTTTACTAATTCCAACAATGATTAACTACTACATGCTGAAAATTAAATAGGGGTAAACTAGGAAAAAATTTGGCAAAAATTAATTTTCCAATGACATTAAAGAAGATTTTTTAATCCATGTGAAATACGAAACAAGCCTATATAATTGGGATAGATGGAGTAATACTTAATTAAGCTAATTTAAGCACTTCCACCTACGGCCTTAGCAAACAGACCTTATTTGATGTAAATGTGTAATTAATTTGCAGTTCATGAAATTTCAACTAAATGCTAAAAATCATGTATATCACATTTATTGGATAAATAATAAAATCTTGATTCCACTAATATAGCTTAACACATATTGCAATTCATAAGCAATTAAATCATGTCATAAATTTTTAAATAAAAGTCATTATGATAATAAAGTAAAGATAATGCTGAATATTAAAAATATTCAGTGACATTACACTAGATTTGATTTATTAATTCCAAATATCATGTCACCACAACTGCACCTCATCGCCTGTCAATCAACGACCCGTTCTAACTTGTTAGAAGTAGAAGAAAATGATGAATACATGGAAATACTCAATAAGACACGAAATAATGGTGCAATCCCGAATAAAAGTATCAAATCATGCATCAAAAAAATAACATACCATCACACCAAACTTTTAGAAATTGGAAAGAGCTCATAATATATCATATCTTTGGCATCTAGTGGCCATTTCAGATCATGACTTTTTATTATTATAATATTTATCAACATGAAGAAATTAAACGGGACAAACAACGTGTATCTCGTAATCCGATATCATCATATCAAATAAATTTTTGAAAGACAAAATTCAAAAAAATCACGTTCCAAACTTTATTTTCTGCCTAAACTTTTGTGTCGTGTATGTGCCTATTTATTCTCATGTGTACCTTTCATCATTGTGTGGTTGAAAATAAGGGAGGAAAAATATTTCCATGTTTAGAGTGTTATTTGGATATGTTCTAAGTACTTGTAAGTTGTGGATCATATTCATATGAAATATCTACATATTGAGTGAATATTAAGTTGCACATTATACAAAATTTTTGAATAAAAAGTATGTTTGACAAATTTAACTTAAGCGCTTGTTTGAAATGGATTAAGAAGCTACTATAAAGCTGAGGTCAAAGTTAAAAAATTAATTTTCATCACAAAATTTATGAAATTCACAAACTTGTAATCACGCATTCATCATATTTTATCAGAAACTTTGCCAAACAACCCTTAAATTTTAAACTTTCCATAAAACTTCTGTGTAGTGGGACAATATAACAGACTATAGCTAAGATCATCTCCAACCTTACACTAAAATTTACACCATTTACATCAAATTTTACACCAAATTGAAAATCATCTCCAACCCATTATACCAAAAGTTGCACGGTGTTAAGTTATTTTTTCATTTCTTTTATTTTTAACAATTTATATAGCTGAAAAATTATTTTACTGCATAAATTACTACATACATAATTACATTTTGTTTACAAAAATATGAAATTATTTAATATATTTTTAAAATGTAGTACAATTAATAAAAATACTACAACTAAGAAAATATGAAATATTGTTATTGAAAACAACGAAGTACATTTCAAATCTCGAAATTATGGTATGGAGAAGTCCATTAATAATCTTGAAATTATTATAATATGTTAATCTTTTCTTGATGTTTGTGCTGCAATAAGTTATTAATGAATATCTCAAAACTTGATTAGGAATTTCAACTTAAATATTTGGAGAAATATATCATATTTTTTGGGGGTTACATTGCATTTGAGTCAAAACTAAGTACGTTGCAGCTTTACTTAATAGAGTCAAGATGCTTGGTTGCTAGCAATGTCATTCTCCAATTGCAGCAAGACCTTCTCTTCAAGACTGGGGATCTACAATGTACAAAATTGTTAATCGATAAGATACTACTTAATATCAATTTTCTTGTCTATAAAGCTTGTGAGTTCACGTAGTCTCCTACCACTATACATTGACAAGTAGTTAAGAGTATTTTACGATATCTATGATTTCACGATCTAATGCCTCAAGCTTCTTTCGATCTCTCTCAAACCTGTTTCACAAATGCTAATTGGGCGAATTTCCTTGATTAGAGACAACACTAAAAGTTATTGCGCATATTTAGGATCCAATCTCATCTATTGATCCTCTTAAAAAATGAAGGTTTCATCTTATCGATATGGCGATTAGTGATTTGTTGTATAAAGTAATAAAAAACTATCATATAAATGTATCAAATCACTAACCACTACATGTATGACACATAAGGTGACTACGGCAGTGAGCCAAATCAAAACAGAATTCAATCAAATTTTGCCAAAATGGAATTACTATACGTGGCTGCAACACTTTCATAAGTCAAAGAAAAAAAAAACAAAAGTAGTAAAATAACATTGAAATGACGACTTCTTTAAAGTTTAATAACTTAAGTTTCACTTATCTGAATTAACTTTTTCTTGAACCTATTATACATTGTTGACCACTGACCTCCGGTCTCGCATTTAGTATTCGCAGGACCTACTTCATTCACATGCCAGCTTGGTCTCATGTCCGCCGTAATATCAAGAAACATAATGATTGCAGATTCTTTATATCTTGTCACATCACCCTGTCAATCAGCTACACTTGTTGAAAATGATATCAGCACCACCCATACTCACCAATCAATCACCTTGGCTTCCCTATTCTATGCAGGACATCATTACATGAAGGGAAAACTGATGGGAAGGCCACCGGCCTCATCAACCAATCAAAGGAGAGATCGGCGACACGTCATTCAAGCTCGTAACTGCGGCTAATTTGACTAATATGACCGAATTTTGATTGGAACCTCCTATAAATAGTGGAAAATAGTTTCCTTTTGAGGGGAGGGGTTTTGGGCTCTTGATAGTGATTAAAACTTATACAGTCTAATCTCTTAAAACAAGGGAAAAAGCGTTCTCTTTCTTAATGTTGACTCAATAATGATCTTCTTAATTTTTTATGTCAACATACATGATTAAATACAAGCTATTCAATGAGCCCAATATTAATATACATATCATTGCTCTATCAAAATCTAATTATTCGACCCAAAATTATAAGAATTTAATGCATATATCACTCTAGTCTTCCAAATTTTCAAAATATAAAATATAGCTTCTAGATCAAATTAGATTCTATTATATGAAATTTTTTTGGAACTTTACAAACTCCTCTTCTTAAAATATTTTCATCCTCGAAAATTTATCTTGGCTAATCGAAGAATTCTAAATACTTGGTTTTGAGCTCATTTTCCTTCTTCCAAGTTGACTCATCAAGTTCATGATTTATCCATTGAATCTTGAACAAGGGAACCTCTCTATTTCTTAATTGGTGCATCTTTGAATCCAAAATCATCGTCTGGCCTTCTTCATATGACAATTTTTTTGTACTTCTAAAGTTTGATAACTTACCACGTGACTAGGGCTATGAATAGATTTTTTGAGCATCGAAACATGGAGTACATTATGTACTACTGCGAGTTCAGGTGATAAGGCAATCGGTAAGCCACAGTACCAATCCTTTCAAGAATTTCGAAAGATCTAATGAACCATGGTGTCAACTTTTCCTTCTTATTAAATCTCAATACACGCTTCACTAATACTACCTTTAGAAAAAATTTGTCACTCACTTGAAATTTCAAATCATTTATCTTACCATTAGCATAACTTTTCTATTGGTCTTGTGCTGTCTTTATTCTTGCTTTAATCTTATCAACTGTCTCAATTGTTCGTTCAATGATTTCAGGACCTAAAATTCTATTATCTCGGACCTCGACTAAATGGATAGGAAATCTGCACTTCCTATCATAATGAACTTCATATAGGGCTATGCCTATAGTAGCTCGAATACTATTGTTGTAAACAAATTCTACTAACAACAGATATGTCACCCAAATACCGTCAAGATCCAAAACACATGTTCTTAACATATTTTTAAGATATGTTAATGTGAACCTCGGGGTCTCTATCTAAATCAATGGTGATTAGAATTTCATGCAATTGGATTTCTTTTTGATATATAACTGTGCGAGCTATTCCATATTGAAATTTACTTTTTGAAAAAAAAAATGGCCTGACTTCGTCAAACGATCAATCACTACCCAAATAACATTATGATCTCTTGCTGATCTTGAAAAGCCTACTAAAAAGTCCATTGCTATATGGTCCCATTTTCGTTCTGGAATATCCAATGATTTTACTAATTCTGATGGCCTTTTGATGTTCTGCCTTGATCTGCTAACAAACAATACATTTTTTTCATGAATAAACTAATTTCCCTCTTCATGTTTCTCCATCAAAATGTATTTCGAAGTTCTCGATACGTTTTCATACTAATTGGATGTGTAGCAGACAGGGTGGAATGAGTCTCTTCCAATATTTAATTCCTTATTTTCTCATCATTAGGCACACATAATCTTCTTTTAAAAGTCAGCGCTTTATCCACAGATAATTCAAATCATATATGTTTGTTTATACCAACCTCAAGCTTAATCTTTTGTAGAAATAGATCCTTATCTTGTGCTTCCTTGATTCAATCCCAAATAGTAAGTTGAATCATAAATGCTTTTATTCTCGCTATAGTCTGAATTGATAGTGTGATGACTTACAATCTTAGTTTTGCAGAGTCCTTTATCAAATGTTCCTACACCGTTGTTAAAACTACCAACTGCATTCTTGTTTTCCTGCTTAAAGCATTACGACTACGTTAGCCTTACTGAATGGTAAAGAAATGTACAGTCATAATCTTTCACTAACTCTAACCATCTCTTTTGTCTCATATTCAGTCATTCTATGTGAAGAAGTATTTGAGATTCTTGTGGTCCGTATATATTTCATCACTCCATACAGATAATGTCGCTATATCTTTAAGGCGTGACCTATGACTGCAAGCTCCAAGTCGAGCATTGGATACCTCTTCAATTATCTCGAGGTATAAACAATCACCTTGTCCATGTTGCATTAGAATACTATCCAAACTCTGCTGGTAATTTATAACCAATTAAATCGTGTCTTAAATTTCTAAATAAAAGTCCTTATGATAATAAAGTAAAGATAATGCTGAAATTAAAAATATTCGTTCACGTTACACTAAATTTGATTTATTAATTCCAAATAACTGCATCTTATTGCCCACCAATCAACTTCTTGTTCTAACCTGTAAGGAGTAGAAAAGAGGGTGAATACATGAGAATACTTAATAAGACATGAAATAAGTAGTGGAATAACAAATAAAAGTATTAAATCATACATCAAAAAATATCATACCGCCACATCATATCTTTAAAATTGGTAAGAGCTCATAATATATCATATCTTCGATACCGAGTGGCCATTTCATATCATATCATAACTTTCATTAGCATAATATTTATCAAAATGAAGAAATAAAATTAAACAGGACAAGCTACTTGCATCTTTTAATCGTACATCATCAGATCAAATAAATTTTGGAAAAACGAAATTCAAAAATCATGTTTCAAAATTTATTTTCTCTCTAAACTTTTGTGTCGTGTACATGTATATATATTCTTTTGTGTACCCTCTACCATCATGTCGCACACACAGAGAGGAAACGTTGGTGTCAAGTAAGAAACGTGTAGAACAAGGAATTTGGACATGTACAGATTTTGAATATTAGGCGCTTGTTTGGCCCCCATTCAATTGAATTCTTGCCCATTTTTAATCATCATTATTTCAACTTTTTGTACAACTCATGTCAGAGAAGGCAGTGCTTTCCTGACAATGCATGTGGACACATGCAGTAGATGTTTTTAGTCAAATATTTGAATGGCTTATTTTTCATTTCTGCCCTTCCACTTCTTCAGTTAAGTTGCACGTGCATTTAATGTTCTTAAATAAATGTTACCAACTACAACCAATACAATTTTGTAAAACACTTGGGGTATCTTCTCTTCTTGTTTCAATTTTGTAGTTTTGAGTTTTGAATTCATTTTGAATTTTGTGTTTTGTGTGCATATTTTGAAATTGTTGAAAATACGTTCTTTTTGTCATTCCGAGAAACTATTTTCCAAAACATAAAATTGAAAAATGCTTTTACTTTGAAATTTTGAATTTTTTTTTATAATATTTTATTTAAGAACACCATGAAATGTCAATGCATACATGGTGACACACCACAAACACCGTCAAAACGTGGTAGTTCTTTGGATTCTTGTAATGCAATTACAACTCTCTATATATATTGTTTTGATTAACTCGATTAGCTTTAATAAATTAAAGAAAATTAAAGTTTGTCGAAACGTTCCAATTATTGCAAGACAACAAGTCACAATATTGATGTGTAAAAAAGTCATTGATATATATATCCAAATGTGTAAAAAAAGTTCACAACACAACACAAAAACACGTGAATATAGTCCCATATAGAATCCATTCAAAGCATTCACTCAATTATTCATAACACAACAACTTTATTACTGACATCCAATCCTCTCCACACACTTTGCAAGGATTTGTCACATGCATGCACACTTTTAAGTAGAGAGTCATTCTCACAATCACTCATTATTATCACATTCACTCTCTCATCCACACATTTGACGTCCATTCACTCTCCACACTTTGTAACTACAATCTCATTGGCAACATTCATTCGGCAACACATTTTGTTGGAAAGCTTCTCACACTTTTACTCCAAAAAAGTGCCCATTCGACTGAAAAAGGTAAGCACATCAAAAATTCTATTCAACATTTGTGCTATTTAGTAGTAAGTTGTCGAAGAAAAAAATTTGTTTGCGACACGAGGGCATAATTTTTTCGACAGAAGTCGATGCCGAAGTGTCGCTACGTCTCTGTGACATGGAGACACTGTCCATGTCACGGAGTCCATCTCCGTATGTGTCACGGTGACACACAGCGTGAGAAATGTTCCATTTTTTTCTATTTTATTGCTCTCAGGTTTTAGGATGTGGTTTCGTAAATAAAAATAGATTTGTCTAACAATATAATTTACGATCAATTGTAAACTTTTTTTATGTTCATTTTCTATATTGGGTTTTCGTAAAGAAAATAATATATTCGTTTTAAAATATTTTTTATTGTGTAATTTACGCAGATGTCTTTAGAATACGTTCTCTCTCCAGATCAGTGATTTTCTGCTACCATCGTCCAGTATTCAAATCGCGAATACATTAACGATTTTGTAAAATTCATTGATGTCAATTAACAATGTTCTTTACCGTATAGTAATTTTTGTGGATTTGTTTACGGAGCTATGTTCAGCGGACAGCAAGAACAATTTAGTAGTAAGTTGGTACACGAACTTATAATGCGAATTGTACATTGTGCCAAAAATAATGAACTTTGGGTACGGTTAGATGACCATGTTGCCAGGTTCGGCATGCAAGAACTTTGCCTAATTACTGGACTACCTTGTCATAAATCATCCATTGAAATTGACTATAGTAACAATCATCTTAGAGATCAATACTTCAATGAGGGCAAAAAAATTAGCAATAGAATGCTTTTTGAAGCTTTCCATTTGTGCGAAGATGAGGAAGATAGATTTAAGTTGGGACTAGTTATATTGGTGGAGTGTGTGTTAAAACCAACTTCAAGACAAATTGATTATAGAACGTTGGGTATGGTTGAACATCTTAATGCGTTCCTTACGTATCCATGGGGTCGTACTGCATATTTTGTTCTATTAAATTTGTTGAAAGAGTCGTAATTAGAACGAGTAGTAAGGATGCAACAGAACCGACAATCAGAATGTAAGTATGCAGTACAAGGCTATCCACTTGCATTTCAGGTATGTTGTTCATATTCTAAGTGTTCCCATATTCCGTATAATTTCTTCGTAAAAAAATATACTATATACATCGACATTTACCTGTAATTCTGTTGCAGTATTGGATATACGAAGCATTTCCACATATCGGGCAAAAATTTGGACGTCGTAGGTACAAAACGGCACAGATTCCATGAATGTACAAGTGGAGGCCTACTACAATACTTAAGGAAACGATTGCTAAAGAATTTTTGGATACGGAAAATGCATGACTTTTTAATTCCAATGTACAATGACGTTTGCATTAAATTTGGAAAACCTGACATTGAAAAATTTGCTGAGACGAACTTGTTTACGATGATTATAGATCGAAATCCTTGCAGTGCTGCAACCTACCGAGGAAGAATTAGAAACATCGTGGTACTCAAATTTGTCACTGCCAGCTGACAATGAACATAGTATACTAGATGCCATTGTCAACGGAGAATTGGATAATGTCACACAACCATTACCGGATCACATTCGTGCGCAGCAAGTGACAAGTGGTGGTACACCAAGAACTTCAATTGGAGCTGGGCCTAGTTCTACTTCTAGTACCTCAAGGTATGTAACTGAAGACCGTTTAGAAGAAATGTTTGGTATGTACCGACAGCATATAATATCAGATGTGTCCGATCTATGTAGCAACTTAAAGGCAGACTTCGTTGAAGAATCAAGAGCCCTAAACCACGCGATTCTTGACAACCAAAAGTTGTTGTTCAAAGAACAGACCAAATCGTTGCAAGATTACATGCAACATGGTTTACATTCGTACATAGATAATTCTCTATCTGGTTTGTTTCAGAGTCATATGGGCCACAAATTGAAAACACAAGAAGCCCATTATCAGACAGTTCTGCAAAGACAAGAAGAATTATTTCAACAACAACAAGAGCAAATGCGGTGTTATGTGGATTCCAGTTTATGTTCCGTGAGATCATACATTGACGAACATACTGAGAATATGCAGAACAGATTATCTAACTGGGAATCGAACATGAAAACCATTATAGGTTCCATGTAATAAGATGTCTCTCCCCATGCAAGCCCAAATCCTACTAATCATGAACAGGAGACGTCAACGTCTCAACAAATCGAACATGCTCAAAGATTGAGAAGAGAAAGGAAGAGGAAGTGCACACAGTCTTCATCATTGATAAGTTATCCCTTAGAAGACTACGGCATGAAAAAGTACAAAACAATTAGAGATTTCATAGCGACAGATGAACCAGGGTAACAAATTTTACTCATTCTTACTATTTCGAATGCTAAACATTATTACGGCAACGCGAGAAATTCTATGTTGATTTATTTGATACTAATGTCAATTGTGTCATACAGTCCATACTTGGACGACGGCAGTGGAAACGTCTACGGAAGGGACATGCTAAGAACGCTACTAGATCGAATGAAAGATTTGAATATTGCAGTACGGTATTTTAGCAACCACACTTAATTTGATTTTGTAATTAATATATCTGATTTATGTTACATGTGTTTATTTTATTAGCATATTGAGTGGGAGTTGAAGTTATCGAGGCGGCGTATGAATGAATGTTGTACACTTCTCAATAAACAATATGCAATTTTGGACTTCCAATTCGAAGAGGAGTGCTCTCGTCACATGAGGTGGCAAATGGATTTTCGGATGGGAAACCAGAGAGGTGAAATGGATGGAATGCGACTACATAGGTCAATGGTAGATTGCCTGTGGATAGTCGTCCGTGGATGGTGTGTAAGTATTTATTAATTTCAAGCTTATATCCAGGCAATGAATGTTATCTTTTCATGGTCAATATTCCTGATTGGAAATTTCAGATATACGACTGCAGCAATAATGTTCACACACCAGATGCAATCAAGGCACACGCAAACGCAACATACACTATGGTTCAAGGATTATTGCAGTGTCCACCCCTTTCTACCAGATGAGACATAAATAAACGTATCAAGGAACGAATGAAGCAGGAGATTATACCTTATCTACCATGTGCAAACAATGGGTGAGCATTTCATCTCTTGTTATATATTACCGTTGTTAAGTTCTCGTTTATGGCACATTACACTAACGTACAAGCATTTCTTGTACAGGCCAAATTGCATAATGTTTATACTCAAATATATAGATTGCTTCGTTCTAGGTCATCCGATAGAAACGGTTTCAGCGGACAGGATGCCACTTTACAGATGAAAGATTGCGGTGGATCTTTATCAGAACGAGTATTTTCTTCATCCTAGACAGTGAAAACGACGTTCTGCAATTGTGTAGCGGTTTTAGATAGATAATGCTATGTTCAAAGTTCACTTCTATTATTTAGATAGATAACGACGTTCTATTATTTTCTGTTGTGTTCAAAGTTGCTAAATTTGTGAAATTATGGTAAGAGTTTCTAGAGCCATAAGTGTTACTGAGTATAAGATAAGTCAGAAAATGAACTAAGTTGATTTGATAGTGGATTATATTGAGTAAACGGATTTGATTTACTCTTAGCTTCGGGTTGATTCATAATTTAGCCTCATGATTCCATGTTCATTTTACTAAATAGATTTACGAATTCTCAAGTTTTACATTAATCAAGGTCTCCGTAAATAAATAAATAAATAAATAAATATATATATATATATATATAAACATATATTTGTTTTTTGCAGATGACTGGAGAATATGGAATTCTCATTGAGTTTAAAATGATAATCTATTATTGGCTGTATTCTCTTCACCCCTGTTTCTATATATTAGCCTGTACTATATATCACTGCGTTGTGTAATTCAAGATCACTTTAGAATAGAATTTAGTCCTGCATTCAATCTCTTATTTCTTATCAATGTTCACCATACACTTCAAAAAAAATTCTCCCCACCTCATTATGAAATCTGAAAACAATCTACGTTATTATATATCACTTCTAACTCTGCCATGTTAATGGTGAAAACTATTTTTTACCATCTATATAATTGTTTACCATCTATCAGTCGAGCAAAATTAATTTGAACATCAAACTCGTGTTTTCTACGTAAAACACTCAAAGTGTCAATTTTGACCTTTTCAGTTTTTAGTGCAATTTTTTTGTTTTTGTTTTTGAAACTTCATTTTCGGAAACGTGAAAGAGAACACGTTTCCATCATTTTTATCATAATCGAAAATAGAAAACGAGCCGAAAACATGAAAGACAACACTTCTTTATTTTTGCAATCTACTTTGCTATATGGGGACGGTAAACAACCATTTTGCAATGTTGAAACCAAAGTAGTATTTTACCGTCCACGACACACACCAATTTTGATTACATCGAACAACGTCATAGGGATTGAACCATAAGTGAAATGCTCCGACACGAGGAAACAATGTGAAGTGTCAAGCGACGACGACTGGATTAAATGCAATTCAAATACATACTACGTACATAAATATCAGCTGAACGCACGCTAAACTACTAACGTAGCGCCTGTGCCATATAATCGCGTAGTGCGTGCCACGACACATTGTTCTTGGCTATTGCATCTCGCTCGACGGTGATTTCAATCTTCTTGTCTGGTAGCTCTATTTCAACTTCTTCGTCCTCCAATTCTTCTACTCTACGAAACCCCTCGTCCATACGCCCATTCCTACGAAGAAAATTGTGTATTCCCATCGTGGCCACAACAACAGCAGTTTACGTACGCACACTGTATCCAGGTATCCGATCAAGAATCTTCGACCTTTGTTTCCAAACACCAATCGCATGTTCGATCACATTTCGACAAGAGGAGTGGTGAAAATTAAATCATTCACGTGCATTTCGAAAACGGCGCCGTCGCCCATCTCCCACACCGCGAAATTGTTGAAAATGGTATTAAATGTCAAAACCCTTATAGGGAGCCATATACCCCCGCCTGTGTGCGAACCCTGAGTCCACAAGGTAATATTTTCCGTTTGCGAGAACCGGGAAATTGACATCCGGACTATGTACAGCTCGGGACAAGATTCGACTATCGTGCGTGTTCACTGTGTGGCCCGGTAATATGAACGTGAAACAAAGATTGATATCGGATGCAGCCAACACATTTTATGTTGGAATCCCTTTTCTACCAATAAAATTGTCTCGTTGATGTCTCGGCAATACAGCTCTCACATGTGTACCGTCGATTGCACCTATACAATCCTGAAATAGTGGATAGCGCTCCGAATCCGAATGATGGTGACCTGCGCTTTCGTTGTACCTTGGATCTGATTTTACCATGTTCACGCCGAAAGCAAGGCATGCCCGAAGGACCTTTTTAAAATAATGACATATGATCTGCAACGAATGCCCAAATAGAGTTTGCACCTGCCGATATCCTTTTCCATGCGCCAGTACACACAAGAACATGCCGACCTGCTCGTATACATCGATGTTTGTGCTGCTCAACATTTCGTATTCATCGCGCAGAATATGCGTGAAGTGCGTAAACATCGGAGGATACATCCTGAACTCTTAGAAACACATTTATAGATAAACGTGCATGTTTTGTAACATGAAAATGTGACCGCATCGCGCTGTCGGAAACAAATACCGACGAGTGGTATTTGGTGCCAAATAATCGCGCACAATGCGCTCAGAAATTCCACAATACTCCAGCCACGTGATTATGTCCTCCTCCAACTGGAGCAACACATCTTCATCAGAAGTCATATCCCAATCAGACATATGATCGATGTCACCATCTGTTGCTTCCAATGCATACGTACGTGCTGAGTGGGCCGCTTTGAAAAACAATTTTATGATTGGTGATATAAATGTATGAAGGTTGTGACTTCGAACGGGAAGACAGCCCGAAAAAAAATTCGTAAGAAATGCTAACTATTGTTTGGGTTTCTTATACTAGCCTTCGCATCCTATCAACTTCTCTACGTTTGAGCAGTTGAATGGGACTCCTAATTAATTTATAGATTAAAAAAACTTGACTACTCATGAGCCCTTGGACAATGTTCTCCCCATCATTTCAACTTTCCACCTACTTTATCATGTTTTTGCAGGGAATATATTCCCTGCAAAAGCACACAATTCCCAAGTATGCATGAATTATTGTGCAGTTCACATTCGTAGTAGATAAAGGAAGATAACAAAAATAGTTCAATTGAAATCCACAATGACAATCTGTCTGCAAAAAAAAGTACATGAAAAAAAAATGTCCATCACACAAGAACGGAAAATATGAATAAGCAGAAGAAATACAGACCACCACAGCGCCCGAAGCAATACTTAATAAATTTAAACCGCAGGAAAGGTATCTTGGCAGCATGGTACGAATTTCGATTATCCTTGACACGTAGGAATCGCAAAGCAAACATATGGAGCGGCGACCCCTCCTCCACGTGTCCTAACGATAGTAGTTCCCTCATACAGTCGTTGATAGACATGTCGTCCTTCCGATGCGATCTTGCAATGGAGGCAAGATCCGTTCCAACACTCACCATTTGCTCAAGAGATGCTGAAATCTCTCTGGCATCGTATTTTTTCCCCTTTCCTTTGTCCTTCCCGTGTCTGCTTTTCCTTTTATCTCTGCTGTGATTCCCGAATATGTTCATGGACGAGTATGCTCTATAGGCGACCGGACTGTCACTGGAATCTGTACTTTCTGCATTGATGGGCAACTTGTCACCCCCATCGTCCTTATCGCTATCTGTGCCCAAATCGAATCCCCGCTGTGACAACATTGATGGGGCAGTGCGTATTTGGTGGAATCCCCCGCGTCACCGAAAAATTCCCCATACGTGTCATAGATCTCACTGCAATTCATGTTCTTGTACTTGGCATATTTTCGGTTCTCCTGAACGGACATGTAACACGAAAAAAGGGACGTCATGTGACAGTAAAAGAGAAATGTACGTAGTTGGTGGCAATCCACATCAACGACAGTACTAGACAAACGTATGTGTTGCAAGAATAACATGACGATATCACAAAGTTTGCTTTATGACGAAATTGACAATACGTAGTTGGTAACAATCCACATCAACGACAGTACTAGAAAAACGTATGTGTTGCAACAATAATGTAAATCAAATAATGGTATCAAAAAGTTTGCTTTATGAAGAAATTGACAGACCAGGTCCACGACATTTTGTATCACAAAGAAAATGAAGCTGAAGGCATCATATAACTCATTTTTCATCATAGTACAGAGAGGTGAAGCTAACATCTTCAGGACCGAAGCTCATGTTCATCGAGTTGATCATAAATGTTCAAATTCTTACATAACACATAAGTTCATTTATATGTCTATTGTACACAAAATTCAAATCCAGATTTCAATCAAGGCTCACGTTCATAACGCTGGAAGAGCATTAAGTGAATATCACATTCGTACAAATATGCAAGTGAATTCACCAAAACTCCAAATAAGTATGTCATAGCAAACATCTATGCCCATTACTCCAAATACGCATACTGTAGCCAACATATATGCCAAAATTCGAAATTGTCATTGCAGAACTCGGTGTTATACATCGAACTTGTATTTCATTGCTCCACTACATTACTCTAACACATTCACTTCTTCTGCTTCTAAAAGTCACTAAGCTGAGGAACAATGAGGGGGAGTGTTATCGTGTACCTTTATTTTTGCTTCCCACCAGTGCTCGGGGCCAATGATTCTACCGGTTTTCGACTGGTATTGAATGCCAGTGGATTTTAGCAGCTCGAAGAGAAGCTTGTGGTTCGTTCGTAGTTTACCCCAATAATTCTTAAGCTGAGATATGGTCCAGTCCTGCCCAGCTGTGCTATTGAACAACTCATAGATACGTAGCCAGCCCGTAGTTGAAAAGCATTTGCTGCGTCGATGCCCCTCGACAATGACAATTTCGCAGACGTCAATGAAGATTCTATGCTCCGTCAGGTCCCATCTTGCACTCTTATGGACCACAGGCTGAGGCTCCTGCGGGTTCTGTGATGGATAGTCAAACTGGTCTGGCGAGCCCACACTATAATGCTGTAAACAGAAAAATTGCAACAACGTCTCAGACAGGAACATATGTGGCTCTTTGTATCTGAAACCGAAGTGGTGGCAGCTTACTGCCATTTTTTAAACCATGATAATGCACATCAAACAACAAAGTCTCTAACCTCAAAACAAAAAACATGAAAATATATTGAACAATTCGATCAATAATATGGCTAGAATCAATTACGCACTCCTAACACAAATTTTGGATAAACAAGCAAACTACTGTTGAAAACGAGCATTACAAAAATTAAAAATACGAAAATAATTACAAAGGTCGAAAGCAATTTCACAGTTAATTTGAACAAAAGGTTGGAAGAGGGCACACTTCGACACACGGATAGAGGAGATCGGACCAAACGAACATGTGAACGAAGGAAAATGAGGGATGAAATTGCTCACCATGTGATCGGGATAATAGAACCCATGAGATCCCTCGTTCGCCATTTCCAAGGTGTTCACCTCGTTGTTGCGGTGGCCGGAGGAAAAACTGATGCTCGGACAAAGATTGAGGTCAACGCCAAGCTCGGTGGAGAGGAGGTGGAGGGAGGCTGTGTCAGACACGGATTGTAGAAATATGACCGGAAAATACGAATCCAAATAGTCGACTGTGGAAACCAATCTACTGGAGGGAGAGCCAAAGGGGAAGTTCAAGTGACAATGAGAGACGGAAGTACTACCAGGTTCACAATTTGAAGGGCAGTGAAGTAAATGTCTTCGACCAGTTGAGGGCAGTTTTGTCCAACAATTACAACGGCAGTCTGAATACTTTTAACATGTCTGACACGATTTTAAATGGTGGCAGGTATTCTCTAAATATACACTGTAGAAGAATGAGATAAGGGAGAAAAAAATTGGCAAAAATGAGCATCAAACAGGCGCTAGAATTACTATTCAACATATCAAATCAAAAGAGAATTTCAATCAAATTTTGCCAAAATGAGATTACTACACATGGCTGCAATATTTTCGTAAGTCAAAGAAAATAGAAGTAATAAAATAATATTAAATGACAACTTCATTAAATTTCAATAATTTAAATTTTACTTTTCCGAATTAACTTTTCTTTGAGTCTAATATATATGATTAAATACGAACTATCCAATGGGTCTAATATTAATATACTTATCATTGTTCTACAAATATCTAATTATTAGTCCCTCAAATGTTCAAAATATAAAATATAACATTTAGAACAAAATTAGATTCTATTCTATGAATTTTTTTGAAACTTTACATCCGACAACATCCATTACCGTCCACCACCACTTTTTATCTAACCTCATGTAGAGGTACATTTTGATGGACCAACTTCACTAAAATAGGCCTAAAACACTGTTGCAATCTGTCCAAAACACTACTGAAGCCATAACCACCAACTTAAACCGCCACCATCCCTTAAATCCCCGAACGTCACCCACCAAAAATAAAAAATCCAAGACATTCGAGAAAAAAAACAGAGGAATGGAAATTGAATAAAAGAAACCTATTGAGAAATTTTCACAAAAACATTAAATCAGAGAAACCAATAAGAAATTTTCATTCTTTTTGTCTCTTGAATATCTGTGGGTGTCTAGAAATTGAAATGGTCAATGCTAAAAATTGTGCCAAAGTGTTTTGAGTTTGACAAAAAGAAGATTAGTACCATGCCAGTGTGAATCAACTTGTCGGGATTACTTTTGGATTGCTGGAATGCAAGAGCCTTAGGAAAAATTGTCTCAGTGGTGGGCAATCCAATTATTATTGATAAACTCACATCTTCAAAAGGTAGAGTATATTATGCAAGGGTCTTGGTTGAAATTGATGCTGCCAAGGAATTGGTGCGTAAGGTGGAAATTAAGTTGCCAACGGGTAAGGTTAGAAACCAAGAGGATTACTATGAACATGAGCCAAAGTTTTGCTTTACTAGCAAACGCTTCGGTCACAAAATGTCGGGGTGCAATGTATCTAGGCAGGTTGTGATGGACAGCAAGAATGATCCAAAAGTAAGCAGCAATTATGTTGTGCATAAGGATGCAAAATAGCCTGGAGCTGAAACAGATGCAAATGGTCAGAACACATCTTGCACAAATTGCCAAAATGGACAGAATTACCAGCATGTAGTAGGTGCAAAGACCAGAATGCTACTGGCCAAAATGGCCAGATCTATTACGGACAGAATGGGGAGCAAGCTGTTGGGCAAAATGACCATAAAGCTATTGGCCAGAATGGCCAAAATGCTAGCGGTAACACCGTACAAGAAAATAGAGACGAGCTGGATAATTCCTTTGTTGAAGTGGCTAGCAGAAAGAAGGGAATGAACTAGTCTAGTGGCCATGATAAGGGGGAATGGCAGATGAAGGCAGCTTGCACTGATAAACTCAAATGAAAGATGGATGATCTACATACTGTGGCAATCAAGAAAGATAAGAAGAGGATAACATCTCTCTTGATACCGAAATGATTCTGCAAGAAAGGAAATGTCCTACACTAGCATAGAGGTTCACCACTTAAAGTTCTAGTATTGCTTAGATGAAGTTGCAACAATTTTTGAAACTTCATGTTTGAATTCATTTTGAGTCATTTGCTTTAGATCTTTAGATCTTTTATAACGTTTGGCTTCTATGCCCAGTTATGTCTAGAGTAGTTGTACTCATTTTTTATCAATACAAATTTATTTATCGATAAAAAAAGGGGGGCATTTGGAAGAACTGATTATGAAGCCATACATTTCACTAGCAGCCCATGCTACTAGCATTCTCCTAGCTTGTTGATTTTTGGTTGTTGATTATGCATGTCAATCTTGAAAATCCACTATAGAATTTTGTTGATGATAAAATAATAAAATTTCTGAAAAAGAGAGTAGAATTGCTCTTTGAAAAAGAGGAGGAAATTGTAAATGGAAGATGGATTGCTATGGTTCATTGTTGTACTCTCTCACTAACTTGTGAATTTGAGCAGTGAAAATTTTGATAATATTTATGAGTATTTCGAAAGATATGGAAATTCTTGAACCCATAAAATTAAACAATTTACGTGGAGTGAAAAATAAAATTTTAATGATTTGAAAATATAAGTGAGACATATAAAAAATTTGAATTTAATTTGTAAAAAACAAAAATAGTTTGGATATTAAATTTGCAATTATTTCTTTTTAATTTTGACACTTTTTTTTTTTTTTTTTTTTTTGCTGACAAATTTGACATATCTTGAAATTTCCAATTAGTAGAATATATAACTCCAGAAAACATATTTGCTATTAATCCATCTTAATTTCAGAAAGTCAATCATTGGCATTTATTAATATCTACAAGATCTTAATTTCAAAGGTTTTCAGTATTTCATTGTGTTTGTCATGCTTTGTTAATTTCCAAAGCACAAACATTGTAGACGTGTACAATTTTTTTTTTGAAAATAAAATTACAGAACTGCAAGTAGTCTAAATTATGTCAGAATTTCAAATAATTAGGCCATGTTTTTTTGCCATCATTTATGTGAAAAATGGAAAATGAATTCCACTTTTCCACTTTTATCATATTTGATGGCAATTTTTTCTATTTCCTCCCCTCACGCGTCTATTTTCCTTTTTTTGGAGGGATTACAATTCTTATGAATATGGTGAGAATTGGTTTATTAGGAAACAAATTTTCTTTTTTCAATGAAAACAAATTTTATCCTTAATTGTAAAAAAACATTTCCTTAAATTGACAATTTTCGTGAAAAATAAAGTCAAGCGAACACAAAAATACACTTTTATTTCAACATTTTCCAATTCAAAAATCATACAAATCTAACACAATAATTGAAAATTCCCAATAAAACAATTTCAAAACAATTTAATTCACTAGAATTCATTTTCTTTCCATTCAAATTCTATTTTTGCAATCAAACAAATCTTTAATTCATTATAATCCTTATAATAATTGTGAACATATAATTACATGTATCATTAGGCCATCTCTAACGTTGAACCAAATTTTACATCATTCTACACCAAACTAAAATTCATCTCCAACAATTACACCAAATAAGCAGTGTTTAATCATTTTCATTCCTTTTTTATTTTTTATAATTTATTTATTTAATTATTTTATAAATATATAAATTACTAAATAATTAATTAAAAATTAAATTCATTAATAAATATAAAAAATATAATACAATTAATAAAAATACTACAACAACAAAAATATTAAATCATGTCATCAAAAAATAGTTCAAATGCATTTCAAATTTGAATAAACGATATTATAAAGTCTCAAAATATTAAATCATGTATCGTTTTGTTTGAATAAAATTAAATTATCGTATGTACGTCGTTGTTTAATATATTTCGTGTTAATTTTAATAAATAATCGTGTTTGTTATATTTTAAATTTTTTTAATTAAATTATTATTATTTATATTTTAAAATATATAGCAAATTTATTTGATAAGGAATAAAAAGGGACAAGAGAGACTTTATACCGGTGCGAAGTGATCCATTTTGCATCAAAGCATAGTGTTGCATTGAAACATCTTTGTACAAATAATGATGCAATTTGACGTTAGCGTTGGCATTGCCATTAGATCCCTCCACTAAAATTTGGATAGGTCAATAATAAATAAAATAAAATAAGCCGGCCATTTGGCTACAATTATTTATTTTTCTGATAGCATAGAACATAAAAGATAATATGAATATAATATTATGTAAATTACTCTACTAATGTGAAAATTGAAAAAAACAAAAAACAAAAAACAAAAAAACAAAAATGTTGAAAACCAGACCTAGATTTGCGAAAAACATTTAAAATTAAACTCAAGCACAAAATCGAATGCCAGATAATCATTAACTGAAGTAAAGATTATAATTTTAGATGTATGTTGGTTAACTTTGAAAATTTTCAAATAGAATACAAATTCATCAAAGAAAAATATTTTAGATGAAAAAAAGAGCTGAGAAATTGAAAACAAAAGGAGAAGGCGCTCAGAGTAGATAAAGAATGGATTGAAGATTTCCTCAGTAACAATCAGTTTAACGAGATTATTTGATTACTCATCACCGCACCTTCTCTTTCAATTGCATCCATATTCAATCTGCAGTGTGTGTGTGAGGATGTGTTGAGAGGGAGTGTTGGTTTATTTACAGATCGGCGCAGCGAAAGTTAGGGTTTCGTTCTTCGTTGCATATGTACTATTTATAGAGGAGATTACAAAGAGTAACGACTTGAAATGGCGAAATTATCCCTACATTCACCTTCTAGTCCCCGTTTGTTTCTATTTTTTGGCAAAAAAATAAAAAATATGAATATTACCAATCACATTAGATCACTGTATTTAACTTCATATCTCTTGTACCGATCGAGTAACGACTACATTATTCATTTTTCAAATGGGGTGCTACTTTCATTTAAGGGTACCATTGCAATGAAGGTCCTCAAATTTTCTTAGTTTTGCATTTATATCTTTTAACTTTTTTCATTGAATTCTTATCTTTAACATTCAATTAATTAACACATTTTATGATAGTTTTTGTCCATATATTTTGTTGTTGTGGAAAAAATATTTTGTCGATTTTTTATATTCATTGTTTTTTTTTTAAATTTAAAAACATGATGTGCAAATAAGTTTTTACTTTCTTAATGGATTTTGTGGACATCATCAAAGATAACATATACTAAGGGGGTGTTTGACAGTCAATTTTATGTAAAAATACATTTTAGAATAGTAAATTGATGTGAAATATGTGGTTGAAAAATAAGAAAAAAATTTATTTGCGTATAATATTATTTTAATAAAAAATGTGTGATTGAAAAGAAGAGAGAGAAAAATATATTTTGAAAAAAAATGACTATCAAACGGAGACTAATTAAATAAGATTTAGAATAGAAATATGATGAAAAAGTTGAAGACGTAAAGTAAGAAGGCGAACAAAAATTAAATATCTTCATTACAATTAAATTGTGATGTATTTAACCAAACATGTAGTACAAATATAATTACCTATAATTTGTAGTAAATTGATTGAATAGGAATAGACTAGATTCTACAAAAGTGAAAATTTAAGAATGGAGCCAATGATAAAATAAAAAGACAATATTGTATATGTTGACATCCAAACTCCGACCTAGTAAAAACAGTTCGCTAACCCTACCTCAATTAAACGTAAGTTCGGCCCATACTCCCAAGTCGGAGTTACCCGACGTTATCTTAGAAAAATATCATGATTATCCCTTGTCACAATACTCTATCAATCAGATACACTTGCCACAGGTGACGTCATCGTCGCCAGGAACAACCAATTCCAAATTCTCGAACTCCAGCCTCTTGCAGGTCATCATTATCTGGGTAACACATTGACACATGACCACCAACCTCATCGACCAATCACAGGAGAATTCGGCGACCCGAGTTCCGAGCTCGGCACTGTTACTGATTTGATTGATTTGATGTAATTTCGGTTGGAATTATGTATAAATAGTTGAATAAGACTCTTGTAAAAGACAAGTGAATTCATATAACGACTTATGACATAATCACACAAAAATGACATTTTTGTGGTCTTTTTCAAGCATAAATCGCTTTTTTTTAAAGTTGGTTCAAAATTATCCTTACTAATTTTGACGTCAACAGTTTGGCGCCAGAAGGAGGGCCCCTAATTGTGAAAAATAATCTCATTCAAAAATTTCAAGAGCCATGAGTCATAGCTCAAGTTTCAGAAATTCACCTTATACCCACCATCATGAAATGAATATACCACTGAGTTCTCCACAACGACAGGACCCTCAAATGATCGCAATGAGGGAAGCCCTGGAAAAATTGACAAATGCAGTGGGACGACTGGAAAGGAGCCAAGCCCATTCATCCTCACCAAATACCGAGGTGGAATCCCCTGTAAGGACAAAGGCAAGGCGTCCCCCCACAGGTTGACTCTTCACTTTTCAAGAGGAGAATCATTAAGAAGTCAAACCGACTAGGCCAAAAGCAAGGAACCCGAGGCAAGAAGGACTGCATGTGTGTTCGACAGATTGGGGACCCATCACTCGCTGACTCCTACGCAAGGACAAACCGACCTAAAACGTCCTTTGGAACAAACAGAACCCGAACTGAGCGCGCTTAAAAAACGCATCATCGTACTGGAGGCTAAAAACAAAGGTGGCACTGAAGGTTACCAAACCAAACGACATTCCCCCTTCACTAAGAATGTCTTTATGGAACCAGTACCTGAAAAACTGAAAATTCCTTAGATCGCCGCATACGAATGGGATGGTGATCCTCTCAGCCACCTTGACAAATACACCTCGTGGATGGAACTACAGGGGACAAGTAACGCAATCATGTGCCGGGCATTTCCCCTAACTCTGGGAGACAAAGCCCAAAGATGGTTTAAAAGACTACACGAGAGATCAATAAAAGATTGGAATGATCTAGCAACGACATTCTTGGCCCAGTTCATGGGCTCCAAGACCAGAACCACACCCAAAGAACGTCTAGTGAGCATCAAGCAAGGAAGAAGTGAATCCCTCAAAAGCTATTGAGCAGGTTCAACAAGCAATCCATGGAAGTGGAAAAAATATCTGACGATGCGGTACTCATGGCCGTATTAGCAGGACTAAGACTCAAAACGAGATTCTGGTGGCCAATACATGAGGACAGGCCAAGGACTTATCACGAGTTTCTGAACCGAGTTGAGAAATACATAAGCGCTGAGGAAGCAACCTCTGACCAAGAGGAAGTAGGATACGAAATTGACCTCAGTGATACAGTGAAAGAAAAAAAACCAAGCCGCAGTCCCCAGCTCGAAAGAAAGAAGGACAAGAGAGAAAGAGAACATCCTAGGGCTCATGCATACAAGTTCTGGGAGTACCAACCACTCAAAGCCTCCTTGGAAGAGGTATTCACGCAAGCCAATATGAAAGAGGCATTTCGCAGATCTATAATCCTAAATGACAGACAGGCAGGACAACGCCAGGGACGATACTGTCGATACCACAGGACGATGGGCCATGACACTGATAATTGCCGGGACTTAAAAGAGGAAGTTGAATCCTTAATTCGAAGAGGTCGATTACAGGAGTTTGTTTCCAAGCTAAAAGAAGCAGATCGACCTACAACGCGGCAGCCACTGCTACAGGGGGCTCCCACACGAGCCCAGCAGGCAATCCCTAACCGTAACCCACCCTCACATGCCAAAATCAAAATGATGGTGGTCAAAAATCAGTATATTGAAGGATCCAGAAGGGCCAGGTTAAGGCAAGCCCGAAGTGCAAAAATCGTGCCAAACTACTGGAATCTAACCCCTAAGACCGGCATAGACCTTGAATCGTTCTGGTTCACGGAAGAAGATTCTGAAGGAATCCTTCAAGACCAGAGTGATGCCCTGGTGGTCACAATGATGGTTGCCGGAGTAAAAGTCCATCGTACTCTACTGGACAATGGAAGTTCGGTCAACATACTGTATTCACGAACATTGAGGCAGTTGGAAACATCAATTCGCTACCTCCAACCGTATCCAAGGAAGCTACAGGGATTTTCTCGGGATCCTATCGAAGCCCTAGGTCAGATCTTCCTTATCATGGAGCTAGGCGAAGCTCCTCACCAAAGAAGAATCCTAGTGGATTTTGTGGTGGTCGATTTGCCGTCCAATTACAATGCAATATTGGGACGGCCCATTTTGCACGAACTAAAGGCTGCCACGTCAATTTATCATTATTGCGTGATATTCTCCACTCCTTACGGGATTGGAATTATCCAAGGAGATCAAGCTACTGCAATGGCCTGCAACATCGACCTGCCAAGGCCACAAGTCAACATGCTAAAGAGTAGGACGAACACACAAGCCGAGGAAGCCAGACCAAAGAGACCAATCATTGCGAATCTGTCGGAGATCGGCATAACGGAAAAAAATCTAAAAGAAAGTCACAGATGAGCAACTGTCCTTTGATGAGTAGTAGGCGGACCCACATCCTTCCACGGAGTTATGGTAATCTTGTTGCTTGTGGCCGGGGTAACCATCCCCAAAGTCTTGGTGGATACAGGAAGCGCTCTGAACATCTTATTCAACAACACCCTTAAATGGATGGGTATCCCTACTAACTTCCTTTGACCATACCCAAATATGGTCATAGGATTAAGCGGAGCCTTGACTTCTGCCAAAGGATCAATCAAACTCAAAGTTGAATCTGGATCAGCACCTCGGCAGGTGAAGACGAACTCCAAGTTCGTGGTGTTCGACACCCCCTTCCCTTATGACGATGTGATGGAACAACCCCTACTCTTCAGCATGAGAGCAGCAGTTTCCCTATATCACTATTCTATCAAGTTCCCCACATGCCATGGTGTGGGAGAAGTTAAAGGAAACAAGGAGTTCACTGAAAGATGTCAATGGAAAACTTGTGCTAGCCATCAACGCAGCTCCCCGGGAGTACATATGGCAAATATATGGGAATCCGAACTCATTCCCTTAGACCCACGGACCAGGATTGAAGGCGGAGAACCCGTTGAAGAACTAGAAGGAGTTCGAATCTGTGCCAATGACCAAACAAATGAGCTCAAAGTCGGGTGCGAGCTGCAACCCTCCACCCTGAGCAAGATTGTGGCTTTCCTTAAACAGAACCTTGATGTCTTCGCCTAGGATCACAGTGACATGAGAGGAATAGATCTCAGTATTGCTTGCCACAAATTACAGGTGGATCCTTCAGTTCGGCCAAAGCAGTAAAAACGTCGACCTCTGAACTCTGAAAGATATGAAGCACTCAACAAAAACGTGCAAAAGCTGTTGAACAACGGTTTCCTCTGTGAAGCGAAATACCCGAAGTGGGTCGCGAATTCGGTCATTGTGAAAAAGCACAACGGAGATTGGAAGGTATGCATAGATTTCACCGATCTCAACAAAACATGCCCCAAAGACAACTTTCCATTGTTGAGAATAGATCAAATGGTGGACGCCATTACCGGACACGAGCTAATCAACTTCATGGATGCATATTCTGGATACAATCAGATACCGATGTACGGCCTGAATCAGGAACATACCTCATTTGCAACTGACCGAAGTCTTTACTATAACTGACTGAGGTCTTTACTACTACAGAGTAATGTCATTCGATCTCAAAAATGCTGGCACAACCTACCAACGACTTGTGAATTCCATGTTTTCTCAGTAGATCGGAAAGACAATTGAAGTGTATGTTGATGATATGCTGGTCAAAAGCATCAAGGCCAAGGACCACTGTCAGCACCTAACCGAAATGTTTGATATACTGAGGAAGATTCCTAGGTTACATTGTAAACAATCGAGGAATCGAGGCAAAACCTGAAAAAATACAAGCTGTCATCTAAATGAAGCCTCCAATCAAACCCAGAGAGGTACAAAGTTTAACCGGAAGGATTGCCGCTCTCAGTCGGTTCGTTTCCAAATCTACGGACTGCTGTAAACCTTTCTTCGACACGTTACGAGGAGAAAAGAAGTTTGAATGGACCAAAGAATGCCAGGACGCCTTTAACGAGCTAAAGAGACAACTAGCCTGACCTCCGTTGCTTTCAAAACCTAAGGCAGACGAGGCCCTGAAGCTATATTTATCTGTTTCAGAGCATGCCATTAGTGCCGTTCTAACACAAGAAGAAAATGGCGTTCAACATCCGGTTTATTACATAAGAAAAGTGCTTCATGAAGCTAAGCTCAGATATTCGCTTGTAGAGAAACTGGCATTCACCCTGCTGATGGCAGTGCAAAAACTGAGGCCATATTTCTTGGAACACCCCATTGAGGTCCTTACCAACTCTCCATTAAGGCAAACGCTACAAAGGCCCCGACACCTCTGGACGGATGGTAAAATGGGCAGTAGAACTCGGACAATTGGACATCAAATACACGTCTCGTTCCTCCATAAAGGGCCAAGCACTCATCGACTTTGTCTCTGAGTTCCTAATTGAAGAACAATAGAAAGAAACCCCTTGGAAACTTTATGTCGACGATTCATCCACCAGAGAAGCCCTGATCACCGCATATTCTGCGAAGCCTTGCCATTTGACTTTAAAGCCTTAAATAATGAGGCTGAGTACGAAGCTCTCATTGCTGGAGCAAGGATGGACTCAGGGTTAGGGATCTCCGACCTAATCCTACACTGCGACTCCCAACTAGTCGTGAATCAGGTCAACGGTGTATATATGGTGAAAGAAGACAGGATGGACAACTACCTACGAGTTGTGAAAAAAGAACTTGGAAGGATCAACACCACCCAAGTCAAACGAATTCCCCGATCTCAAACAGTCACGCCGATACATTGGCCCGCCTAGCCACCAGCGAGGGAATCGAGGAGTTCGATAGCATCCCTGTGGAAAGAATATCCCTACCGTCCACCGAGCTGGATAAAGTGGTCCTTATGATGATAGACCCCAAACCAACTTGGCAGGACGAGATCATCGCTTACCTGAAAATCAAAAAATATCCCGAAAACTCTGCAGAGGCTAGAAAGCTCCGAACAAGGTCGGCCAGGTACACTTTCATTGATAATATACTATACAAACAAGGATATTCTACTCCCTTGTTAAGGTGTTTGAATGAAGAAGAAGCTCAGCACGCCCTGCAGGACATTCACGAAGGAATATCTGGAAACCATCCCGGTGGACTCTCACTAGCCCACAAGATCATATGATAAGGATACATTTGGCCTGCAATAAGACGAGATTCCCTTGAATTTGTCAAAAGATGTGACAAGTGCCAGCGCCTCGCCGCCATCATAAATACTTCACCACGCGAACTGAACCCAGTAACAGCACCTTGGCCCTTTACAAAATGGGGGGTCGACCTAATTGGACTCATGCCCATTGGAAAAGGTGGGGTAAAATTCGCCATCGTCGCAATGGATTACTTCACTAAATGGGCCGAGGCAGAGCCCCTTGCCACCATCATCGAACAAAAAACAACCAACTTTTTTGTGGAAATCAGTGATCTACAAGTTCGGCATACCTCACTCTATTATTACGGATAATGAAAAACAGTTCCACAATGCACGACTTTTGGATTTCTGTGAAGAGTTCAGCATCAAGAAACATTTCTCATCACTGAACCATCCACAAGCAAATGTCCAAGTCGAACCCATTAACAAGATTATTAAGCACACATTGAAAGTAAAACTCGACTTGTTTAAAGGAGGATGGGCCGAAGAACTCTCCAGTGTGCTATGGTCTTATCGCACTACTGCAAGGATGAGTACGGGAGAAACCCCGTTCACACTGGCTTTCAGCATAGAGGCCTTGATCCCACTGGAAATCAACATTCCCTCGCTGCGCATAACTGATTACGACGAAGAAAGGAACCACATAGGTCTTCGCACGGAACTCAACCTAACCGAGGAGAAAAGGAACAACACTGAACTCAAGAATGTCGTTTACAAATAGCGGAACACCAAATACTACAATCAAAAAGTGCGAAAAAGAGAATTTGAGGTAAGATCCCTCGTCTTATGAAAGGTATTTCTCCCCACAAGAGAGATCGGCAGTGGATGCCTAGGTCCGAATTGGGAAGGTCCCTATCTGATAACGAAGGTCCTGCTAAAAGGGGCATATGAACTGAAAGACTTGGGGGTTAGACCCTTACCCCATCCTTGGAATGCCGAACACCTTAAGCAGTACTATCAATGAACAGAAAAAGCCCATATAAAGCCCCCTTGTAATGTCAATCACATCAATAAAAAGGGACTTCCTATTTTTTAACATTTTACTCAGCGATCTGTCAGAATCTTATAAAGCTTTGCTCTATACGCAGGCCGATCTAAGGTCGTATGTGCTGCAACACTTTGTGAAAAATTCCTCCTAAGGAATCTGATAAAGCCCTGCTCCATAGGCAGGCTGATCTAAGGTTGTATGTGCTGCGACACTTAGTGGAAAATTCCTCCTAAGAAATCTTATAAAGCCCTGCTTCATATGCAGGCTGATCTAAGGTCGTATGTACTGCGACACTTAATGAAAAAATCCTCCTAAGGAATCTTATAAAGCCTTGCTCCATACGGAGGCCGATCTAAGGTCGTATATGCTGCGACACTTAGCGAAAAATTCCTCCCAAGGAATCTTATAAAGCCATGCTCTACACGCAGGACGAGCTAAAGCCGTACGTGGTACTACACTTAGTAAAAAAGCCCAATGCATAAGCCTGATTTGGAAAGCAGGTACTACACAACTAAGTAAAATTCATTCAAGGTAATTCTACATGCTATTGTAACGCTCTTACAAATTTGGCAAAGTTTGTGAGGTATTGTCAAAAAAGACAAAATAAAAGAAACCGTACGAGCATATACAATTATCCATTCCAAACAAAATGTTATAAAAAGTCAAAAAAAAGTTCACTCATAAGCCAAGAACATATTGCAAAACTAAATACCAAAAACAATGTTTTTAATCGCCTAGAGGTCTTGAGGGGCTGGGATATTATTTTCAACATCCTGGGCTGCCGGTAATACCCGGACTCCAGCAGACTCAGACAACCTCCACAGCTCCTCCTTCTGCCCCTCCAGCGCCTCATCCAGAAAGGCCACATCAAAATCATGCCTCTCCTTCCTGATGTGCCCCACCAACTCCTCTAGTGCTACCACGTAGACATCCTGGGCTACGACGTCAAACTCGGAGGACTCCTTCCAGGCCTCCACCGCTCAGTCAACCTTGTCCTCAGCCTCTTCAACCCTTTTAGTGGCCTGCCTTACCCTTTCGTTGGCCTCTTGTACCTTCTAGATGGCCTCTCTGACTTTGCCACGCTCCTCTTCTGCCCGAGCTCTGGCCTCTTCCTCCGAGGCCCTCAATGCCTTGATCTCCCCCATCAATCTCTCATTGACATCGAGCCTGGAGTTCAGTTCGATCCCCATCTGATTCAGCTTCTCTTTATACTCCTTATCCCTCAGAGCGAACTGGACCCTTTCAATCTCCATGCTGTTATAAAGATTGAAGGCCTGATCCTTTGCCTCTATGAGTTTGTCCAGCTCGGACTTCACCAGTTTTTCAAAAATCAAAAATCAAGTAAGTCATTAAAACAGTTATAAAATTGATCAAAAATCAAGTAAGAGGTATACCTTATCTGCCACTGCCATCATCTATAAAACTGATTGGTGACCATAGAGTTGAGCAGTGACCAAGGCCTCACCAATGGGCATCTCATTTAGATAGCCCTGCTCTCTCTCACCCCAGCTCCGAGTAATCAGATTGACCGACTTCTTCAAAGGTAAAGTGAGCACGGCAGTCATTCCCCTGGAAGGAGAAGAGCTTGGAGATAATCTAAAAATATTTCTGGTCTGTGTCCCACCAAACTTTCCCAGCTCGGCCTCTGTAAATCTGGGCACCGATCCTGTAAGTTTACAGAATTGGTCCCGACAGCAGAAGAGGCAGCTGGGGAAGGCAAAGGAGGAAACGACAGGGTAGGGCTCAGTAAAAGCACTGCCTCAGGAATTCTCAGTGCTGTCGGGGGCGCAGATCGGTTCCTCTTCAATGGAACCTCCTCCTCCACCTCTTCAGAACAGCTCTCTAACCGTTCTGATACTTCTATCTTCTTTCCTTTAGCCGTAGCAGTAGCCTTTGCAGCCTTGTAGCCCCGTATCTCGTCCTGATGATCTGAGAAAGCAGTGAACCGCTCAATAAATATGTAAATACATAAAGAAATCACAATCGCGAATGAGGGTCAAAATATTACCTAAACTGGATGGAGCCGAACTTGAAGCTCGTACTTGCAACAAATCGGCCCGGTATAAGTTCGAATTTGAGATCACAAATTCACAGGACCTTTAGTTTTTAGGTAATGATCTTATTACCTCATCTCGTCTCTGTGTATCTTTGGTTAACGTCTCCTTCTTGTAATCTGCACAAAGGAAAAAATACCGAGGTCAGTATTTCGTCAACATCACCTTGCTAAAAGACTAAAGCCCAAAAAGACACTTACATAACGAATGATAGAGCCCAAAAACCACGTCCTCCCTATTCATCTCGACAGAATGAAACTGCCACTCCCCTGATACATAGAACCACTCTTCCTTCCATTTCTTAATTAAGGAAGGGGTCTCTAACACCAGAGAACCTCCCGTCCTAGGCCTAACGCTTGTGTACCACCAACCCAAGTTCTTCCCATCCTCCTTAAAAGTAAACAGAGAATCGAACTGCTGGACACTTAGCTTGGGATTCTCCATTTGGTTCCACAGAATAAGGGTGGCTATTAAGGTTCGCCACCTGTTAGGGAATAGCTGCGTGGGAGCTATGCCCCAGGAAGAAAGGAATTTATGAATTGCCCTAGGAAAGGGAAGCCTAAGATCGGCCTGAAAGATAGCCAAGTTCAGAGCAACACATCCCTCAAGAGGAGTGTCAGCCCGGTCAGATGGTTCTGATATTATCATCACTACCAAACTAGGGACGGCGTATTTAGCTTGCCAGCTGGCTAACACATCCCCTGTCACAACCGACCTATAAGAACTCACACCCTACTCCCCAGAATTACTCTACTCAACATCCTTACTGGATCTACCGGCTCCCTTGGAACCCTCACATCCTAAGTCCATCACAAGATGCTCTAAGTCGATCGGGTTAATTATGGAAATAGGAACAGGGATAAAAACTTCCCTACAACTAGAAGACGAACTCGTCGAAAAGGAGACTGACTCTTCCTGCTGGTTGCCCCAGGAATGAACTCTAGACTCGTCTGAACTCATGTATAAACTAGGAAACAAAGCACAAACTGAAAGGAGGAAGCAGATAAGAACAGAAGAATACCTGGGAAACGAACTGGAAAAATGACCTCACTCAAATACGAACTCAGTTGCCCAAATTTTGAGAAAGTAAAACCAGCAAAATAGGAGGAGAAATGACTGACCAAAAAGGAATTTAAAGAAAGAGAAGCTGAGAGGGCGCGATTTGAACCGTTCATCCAGAAATATAGGGAAAAAATCAACGGCTCAAAAGCTTGAGAGACAAAACGACGTAGTTTTAACCAAACTTGCTGAAGAAGCTACTTATAAATGGCGTACAGCTCATCCACCTTAAAAGATGACACTTGTCACAGCAATAAATGTACTTCTTGGAGAAAGCGTCACTGAGAGCAGCCCCCCTACCATAGAACTGACCTGGGGGGGTAAATATTGACATCCGAACTCCGACCTAGTAAAAACAGTTCGCTAACCCCACCTCAGTTAAACGTAAGTTCGGCCCATACTCCCAGGTCGGAGTTATCCACCGTTATCTTAGAAAAATATCATAATTACCCCTTGTCACATCACCCTATCAATCAGATACACTTGCCACAGGTGATGTCATCGTCACCTGGAACAACCAATTCCAAGTCCTCGAACTCTAGCCCCTCACAGGTCATTATTACCTGGGTAACACATTGACACATGACCACCGACCTAATCGACCAATCACAGGAGAATTCGACGATCTGAGTTCCGAGCTCGACACTGTTGCTGATTTGACTGATTTGATGTAAATTTCGGTTGGAACTATGTATAAATAGTTGAATAAGACTCTTGTAAAAGACAAGTGAATTCATATAACAACTTATGGCATAATCACACAAAAATGACATTTTTGTTGTCTTTTTCAAGAATAAATCGCCTTTTTTCTTAAAGTTGGTTCAAAAATATCATTGGTAATTTTGACGTCAACAGTATACATTCCTGAGTTTTATGGATAAATCAGACTCTTATATTTCTAGTTCTGAACATCCCATGCACCCTTGACTACATTTTGAGTCACATCATCTAGAATGATGTCAATATAACCCCCATTTGGCCCCTATTAATTTGTATTATAATGGGAGGAATGGCTTCTTCTTTTTTTCTTTTTTTTTTTTTTAAGAAAAATGGATGATTGTAAAAGAATGAAAAGTTTTCAATTTATGTATACTATTATTTATTGAAAATTATGTGGTTGAAAATAGAAGAGCGAAAAATTTAATATGATGAGATTTAATGGGGGTCAAACAGGGGTTTAAAATTCTCTTCTGAGGAAAAATAAGAAATTCTTTACACGTAATTTCAATTTCATTTGTTCTTATAATAATAAATTAATATTTAAAGACTTTGTACGTACTTAATTTTGAATATACATACTATTGGAAATTTAAACCTAAATTTTATTGAATAACTTGATTTGTATCTCATATGTAATTATATATATTATGAATACATAATTTAAGTAAGTTCATATACAAATATATTAATAAATACTCATATTTATAATTTATGTATGAAATCAAGATGTTAAATACAAAAATGTACTTTTGAAAATTCAAGTAACATTTAGGATATAGTTCATTAAAATATATACATCTAAAAAATTTATTATTAAATTATTATCATGTTTATTTAATAGAATGTCATGTTAATACGATAAACTAGCATTGCAATATTCAAAATAATAGCATAATATCCTTTTTAATCTTTTGATATGTGTACTTATAAATAACGATTTTATTATATCAAATACTTCATCTAAAAGTACAGGGAAAAAAACACCACTTATAAAAATAAGTAAATTTATATGATTAAAAATTAAACTCAAGCTTTGTATATAAACACGTCAATACATATTCTTGTAGTCTAGTTTGAGAAAATTAACTGCAATTAAGGGTAAAAAATTTGATCATTTAAGGTATATCAATCTCATATAATTGACCTAAAAAACGAAATTATTTTTTAAAGCCAATAACAGGATTTTTGTCTAAAATTTGGTAGGGTTTCGCCACCTTTTAAGGAAATTTTGGATGCGTTTTTTGTGGAGAAGAAAGCCTATATGTTTTCTTGTGTTATGTTGGCTGAACAATGTACTTCAATTGGTCAATGCTAACATTTTCCAGAGCGCTAACCTCAAGTTTTGCCTTGACCCAAAACTATTTTTTGATAGTGGAAAATGGATATTAAGAGGGTGTTGGAGACCCATTTTTACGTAAAAATGTATTTTAGAATAATAAATGGATGTGAAATGTGTGATTGAAAAATAATGAATTTTTTTATTTACGTGTAATATTATTTTAATAAAGAATGCGTAATTGAAAAGAAGAGAGGGAAAAATGCATTTTGAAAAAATAGTACCAAACGGGGCCTTAACTATGTCAATCTTTAAAACTTGTTCAACTTCCATTTTATTCTCTCTTTCCAAAATCCCTTCTTGGGTGTAAATGACCCTATTCATAGATGATTTTTGGACCTTCGATCATTTATGAGTTGACTCTCTACTATTATGTTGAAAGTCATGAGCAAGTCTAAGTTCCAATATTCTTATTGAGGTATATTTTTCAATGACATTTGTCATGCAATTTCTCATGTATATGCAGGGGCGAACCAGGGGACGGGGGGTCCTATAGGGTGACGTGACCCTCTAGTTTGTGTTAATTTTTTTTTTAAAATCAAAATCGAAGCCCTAAATTGTGGGAAAACCAACAGATTGGCAAAAAGTAAACTCTACACTCCGTCTCTCTCTCCCACTCCGGCACTCCCACAGCCACAACCACAAGCAGCACACCAACATTGCTTTTGCGAGACTGCACGCAGCGACTGCACTCCGTGACTGTGAGTTCGTGTCCGTCTGTAGTCTGCTCTCTCACACTTTAGCACAGACAGTAGTGAACACCAAATTTCTGCTCATCTCTCACTGCGAGAAGCTTCACCTCTTGGCTCGACCACCATCTGCCACTTTCTTCAAATTGTAAGTCTTTGTTATGTTAAAATCAATTTCCATCTTTAATTATATATTTGCATCGACGTTTATGTTGGGATCCTTGTCAAATTAAACCCTGATTTCATCTTCTTTTTACCTATTTATTAATACTTTTATAAAATTTTAAAGATGTCTTTATAATTTGCGCATTCGAGTAGAGCGATTGATTCTCTGTGTTTACGACGAAAATTAGTTTAGAGTACAACATGAGCAGCACTACTATTACAGATGCACAGTCCCGCACTCGGCCAGCAGATTCCAACTCTGTCTCTCTCTTGTTCCAGACTTCGGACTTCCAGACCTAAGACCCCTGTTGCAAGCTTGTCGAGTGTCGACTATCTGCCACTCCATTGGCCACTGCTTTAGCCTTTGGAGTAACTTCCCTACCTATTCGATAATAATTTTTCTGAAATGAATAATAGCTTCCGCCGGCTCAATAAATTTAATACTTTGTTTTGTTTGATTACACGACTGCACAAGCCACAAGGGAAAAATAAATAATAGCTTTCGCCGTCTGCCATCTTCTTGAATCTTGAAGTTGAAGGTGTGTCCATTCTATTTGCATTCCTGATTGAGATTGTGATTGGCTGAGTTAGTGATTTGTTATTAATTGTTTTTTCTAATTTTTGATTTAGTTTCCATGTAAGTTGTAACTGTGTTTTCGATTTAGGGATTTTTTGATTTAGGAATTTAGGGATTTTTGATTTAGGGCTTTCTTATTTATTTGTGAATTGACTTAGGAAGAGTGAAACTTTGTTTGAATTTTGTTAAGTATGATTGAGATTCTTAGAAGAAGAAACTGATTTAGGGATTTTTTTTGATTTAGGAATTTAGGGATTTTTCGATTTAGGGCTTTCTTATTTATATGTGAATTGATTTAGGAAGAGTGAAACTTTGTTTGAATTTTGATAGGTATGATTTAGATTCTTAGAAGAAGAAACTGATTTAGGGATTTCTAATGTTGTCGATTTTTTGTTTGTATCAGTCATGGAGAAATACTTTAAACGTAAATCTATGTCTTCCTGTGATGAGCAAAATGTCAGTGAAAGGAACGATCGAGAGAAAAGGGATCAAAATAATGTTAATGTTAATGTTAATGTTGATGTTGATGTTGATGTTGGGGATGTTGATGTTGGAGATGTTGGGGGTATTGGAGATGTTGGGGATGTTGGGAACGTTGGTGGTATTGGAGATATTGGGGATGTTGATGTTGCACAGCTTCCCTCAGATCCTGGATTAAGAGTTTCAATACAGAATTATGATATTAACGTTCGAGACGTGATTCAAAGAGCATATGTGCAAAGGGGTCTTTGTCAGTCTCGCAATCATGCGTTTCCACCCACAAGAATGGGTAACAAAGACAAGTGATTTTGTATTTCGTGGTATAATGAGTATCCTACTTAGTTGGAATATAGTATAGCAAAAGATGCAGTTTTTTGCTTTTACTGCTATCTTTTCAGTTTGAGTGGTGGTTCATTTGTTAAAGAAGAATTTTCAAATTGGAAAAAGAAAGAATATATTAGAAAACATGTTGGGGCTTCATGTAGTGCACACAATCAAGTTCGGGTTAAATATAAATTGTTCAAGAATAAAAAACAAAGTATTTGAACCTATCTCATTAAGCAATTGCTTCAAGCTCGAACAGATTATCGAATTCGATTGAATGCGTCAATTGATTGTGTTAGATTTCTTGTACGACAAAGGCTGGGATTTCGTGGACATGATGAATCTGAATATTCAAACAATCAAGGAAACTTTCTTGAACTATTGCATTGGTTGTGCAATCATAAATGCTAAGATTAAGGTCGTTGCTTTGACAAATGAACCCGAGAATTGCAAATTAACATCACTGAGAGTGCAAAAAGATATTGTAAGTGCTATTGCTTATGAATGTCCACGTGTGATTATCAAAGATGTTCGTGATAGTTTCTTCTCAATTTTAGTTGATGAATCTTGAGACGTTTTAGTGAAGGAGCAAATGTCAGTTGTCATTCGTTATGTGAAGAATGGGTGTGTATTGAAACATTTTATTGGTGTCATTCATGTTTCAAGTACCATAGCTCCTCACTTAAAGCTGCAATTGATCAATTATTTTCAACACATAGCTTAAGCATATCTAATTTGAGAGGTCAGAGATATGATAGAGCTAGTAACATGCAAGGTGAGTATAATGGCCTCAAAGCACTATTTTGAAAGAAAACTCAAGTGCTTACTACATTCATTGTTTTGCTCATCAACTTCAACTAGCACTTGTAGCTGTGGCCCAGAAACATCCAAAGATTGAAATGTTATTCACTACAATACACAAATTAGTGAATAATGTTAGGGGATCAGCTAAATAGAGTAATCTTATTCGAGAGAACGAAAGATTGAAAATTTTTGAATCACTCAGTGTTGGTGAAATATCAAGCGAACGGGGTCTCAATTAAGAAATTACACTTCAGCGTCCTGTGATACACGTTAGAACTCTCACTATAGTTGTTTGATTAACTTAATTGTCATGTTTCCAACCATAGTCGACGTTATTGAGAGGATAGCTTCTGACACTACAAGTACTGGAACAAGATGTGATGCATGTATTTCATTGGAGATGATGTTAAGATTTGAATTTGCATTTAATCTACATCTCATAAAAATGATTTTAGAGATTTCAAATGAATTGTCTAAAGCTTTACAAAGAAAAGATTGGGATATTGTCAATAGTATGAGATTTGTGTAAATATGTAAAGCTCAGCTCCAAACCATAAGGGATGATGGATGAGATTCTTTTTTTGGACTGGGTTGTTCGTTCTGTGAAACTCATAATATCAATGTTCCCAATATGGATTATATGTTCATAAATCTAGGTCGTTCACAGCGTGAGACAGTGACAAATTTGCATCATTTTCGGGTAGAAATGTTTTATGCCATCATTGATATGCAATTTCAAGAGTTTAATGATCATTTTTCTGAGGTGAACATTGGCTTGCTCTTTTATGTTGCGTGTTTGTCTCCAAATAACATTTACTGCTTTTGACAAGACAAAAGTGTTGCGACTATGTCAGTATTATCCAATAGATTTTGATGCAGTAGATATCTTCGAACTTGATGATCAATTAGATACATATATTCTTCATATGCGCACTTTCGAAGATTTTGAAGGATTACAAGGTATTAGTGATCTTACATAGAAGTTGGTTGCGAACAATAAACATAAGGTGTATCCATTAGTCTACAAGCTTGTGACATTAGCTTTAGTTCTTACCGTGGCTACTGCTACAGTTGAGAGAGCATTTTCTGCGATGCCTTATGTCAAAAATCGTCTATACAATCGAATCGGAGATCAATGGTTAAATGATAGTTTGATTGCTTATATTGAGCAAGATATTTTTTATAAGATTGAAAATGATGTAATTGTAGACTGTTATCAAAGTATGAGAACATGTTGACAACAATTGTAAGAAGATATCTCGTACTTTAAATTTTTCGTCACTTTTTTGGAAAGTTTGATTGTGACCCCCTGGTTCGAAATGTCTGCGTCCGCCCCTGTGTATATGCTTGTTTTTCAATACTAATATTTATGTTGATGGCGCCATAATTTTTCTCTAAAATGACATCCATGCTTCCAGTTTGTCCTTTACTTCCACAGTTTTGGACGAGGCTTTTGAAAATTTACTTGCCCAATGCTTGTGGTCCATGTTGTAACTCCCGAAATCTATTTCATTTTTATTATTTTATTTATTTGTCACAAAAATAGACTTGAAGTGTTACCAAAAAAATCTTATTTATCTAATTTAAGCGGAAATTTCACTTTTGTTCAACATTTGAAATTTGATCGATAATTCGATAATGATTAACCAACAATTTAAGTGAAAATTTTCATATTAAATAAAAAAATCTTGAAACACTACAATTTCAAACCATCAATTTAAATTTAACAAAGAACGTCAAATGCTTGAACACTAAAAAATTATTAAATAACGTGTATAAAATCATTTCTAAAAATTTCACTTAGCGACCGCATAAACATCATTCGATCAATCTTCCATGCATCCACATAACTTGTTCTAATCTAAAAAGTTATTGTAAAATTGAGTATTTTGAAAAAAAAAAAAAACACATAGTAAAAATTCATGCATATTCTTATTTAATATGATATAAATATAAAATGACCTAACATACCGATATTTCTAGATTTAGAGCAAATTGGTCGCGATATCCAATAGTTCAAAAAATTTCTTAAGAATTTTTATACCCCGTAGGATTTAATATTTGACCTAACGATATATCTCGAAAGATTTAATATAGAAATCGACTCAAAGGCCTTATAATAATTCATGCCAAAATTTATATAAACATCAAGAAATAAGAATTTACCACATTTGCACTATGTACTCTTATCTCAATTGACACTAGAGAAATTCTGAAAATAGCTTGTAAAATAAAATGATATTCCTCTTAATAAAGGAGTGTGTGTAGATGTGTTAAATACCAATTTCTGTGTGGGTAAAGGAAAACTTCTCACTTCAATACACATGTTTGGGAATACACTGATTATGTGTATATTATATTCACAAAAGCATACCGTTTATTTGCGTGAAATTGAAACGTAATTTTGACTTACCGAAATAGAATTTGAGAAGCAAAACAATAATAGTTATCGAATCCAAATGCATGAATATGGATCTCCTTCGTTTCTTGAACGAAAGCAAGTTATTCTTTGAATCAAACATTGCAGAACAAACATGTAAATAATGTTAATCAGTTTTTGAAATCGAACCATAATTAAGAGAAATCAGAAAATGAAGAAAGAAAGATGCAAGTGATGAATTTTTGGTCGAGGCAAGTGTTTGACACTTTGTCCTTAAGATGAATTTGCCCTGCATCAGTGCTAGCAGTTTTTCGGCAATCATCTCCTGAGATACAACGACTACGTCAAGCCATAAGAGCACTCCAAATGATTTTGACCAGCGAACTCGAACGAAATTTTCTCTCTACCATAAACATGACTTTGATTCAAAACATAATCATTTCTACAAAATATTTTAAGTAACTTGACATGAAATGAATAATATGGAGTTATAGAATGAATTGAGATTCCTGAATGATTAAATCCAAACATATGGGGTCAATATATAGATGTTGAAAATGTTTGTCTCAAAAGACACAACCTATGTAAGAGACACAACTATTGGAATTAGTATCTATATATAAAGAGACACGTCTCTTGAAAAATGATAATGTCAAAAGTCATAATCTTTCATATAGAAAGATACCTTTTCAGCCAAATAATTTCTATAATATTCCATAATATTTTATGTACTTTTCCAATAATTCACGTATTTAAGTGATTTAAATTTAGCTTAATTTTTCATTCACCAAATAATACAAAATTTCCAGCAAAATTTCAACAATCCCCCACATGAATGAAAATTAATGCAAATATCTATGCAGACACTAATAGAAAGAGTGAAAAACTCTGCATCAGGGATGGTTGCTTCTGGCCTCGAACCTCCCTTAGTGAAATATCATCGGACTTACTCGGCTAATTGGTGAACGTGATGTTTTGAACCATTCAGCCTTTAGTGTAAGCAAAGACAACAATACTCACACAATATTTTCCCTAAACCATTCATGGTTCTCATAATTTGGTTCATTTTGGCCCTGAACCCTTCTTGGTTCTGCGAGTATTTAGAGAATTTAAGAATTGAATAATTCTCATTGAAGCGACCCCACTTCACAATCATATAGGTGACCTTCTATTAAGAGTATTTTGCCCACTCCACTTGACTTAATCAAGATATAGAAATCATTAAAAGATTATCTTAATCTCTTGCAACTCTGCAGAAAGCACTTTAATATCATATGAATGAGTTAAGAAATTATTTTCCTTAGTGCTTCATGGAATTCTCATAACTTAGTTGTCCCTTTGAACCAAGATCTTAGGATCTCCAGTCAACAAAGTAAGGTTACCATTACAAGGACTCTAACTTAGTAGGCTTCAATCTCATTCCTTTCAATATGCAGTATACTTAATCTCTCGGTAAATCTCTTAAAGGTACCACGAGTTTACACTACTGAGATCATCTGCTTAATGGTATTATGTCTATGACTTATACGTCTAGACCTACCATTACATGTGACTTAATATCTTATCAAATATTGTTAGCCAATTGATTCATTTGATAGATACAAATTGTCCCCACCAAGAAATCATCTCATGAAACTATATGCCTCATTCGCTTTATCTAAAACTTTATCAATTTTCAAACACGGTTGAAGGATTTCTATCAAACACTACATTAGTTAATCACTTTTACTAGTGGATTTCAGAATCAAGGGTATTCAATATCATCATTGAAACATTACTGTGCATTTGAACTTTATGAATATTCTTCATATATTCTAAATGTTATTGCTTGTCTAAACAAACGCCATAATCAGCTTTTCAACCTATTTTATCCACTTTAGACTTAGTATATATCATCCTTATAATTAGTATAAGGGTTTTCTATCTTTCCACCTTCATAAATATCGTTCTGTGATTATAAGATAAAAGCAAACGTAACAGTTAAACTGAGTTACTCCCACAATTCCTCAAGTACGAATACTATGCAATCTAGTAATGTTGCATCCACAAGTTTTTAACTTTCCATTTCAAGTTCACAAGCATTAAGTTTAACCCCCACATTCTTTGGTTATACTTAAACTTAGAGTTTATCAACTATTTCATAGTTCAATTCATAGTATCCGTATCGAGTGCTTTGTGAAAGTCTATGTACTTTCAAAGTAGTGATCGTCAACTTGCATATAACGTACTTCAATCTAATTAACTTTGATCATCCAAATTAAATCAAAGCCATCATATAGACCAACAATGCTTTCAAAATATATACCAACTTAATTGGTTTCATGATTGATGTCAAATTCAACAATAAAAAGAGCTAAGCATTGCAACTTCTTCAAATATATGTAACTTATCATATTTGTGACATTTCACATGATAGTGTCATTTTATAAGGTACATATTCACCTTATTCACCATATTCAATTTTGAATGAACGAATCAACCATATGTTGAAAAGTTGTATTCTCAAGAGACATAACCCTACAAAAGGACACATCTCTTGAATTAATCTCTATGAAGAGACATACCCATTGGAAAATACTCATACCAAAAGTCATGATTATTCATATGAAAGGACGCACCCTTTCATCTAAATTGATCGTAAAATATTTTTCATATTTTACACAATTTTCTACAATTTCAAATAATTAAGTGGCTTAATTCTCATTACTAAATAATGATATCCACTTAAATCATCTCACTTAATTTTATCAAATTAATTTAGGCTATCATTATAGTCAAAGTTAGTATAATTTCAATAAGATATGAAATTTTAACCAACTAATTTACCATACCGTTATCATATTCCAATCAAAGGAATCGTCATGAAAATTCATATACTTTCATCAAATAGTACTCCTTCCACAATTTTGCATGCATAATGTCAATTAAAATGTACTAAAGAACCAAAACAAATTAAAATAAAATATGTCATTTGGTTTATGCCTTTCCCATGTTTTCATACATGCCATTACTATGGTTAACCAAATTCTCATGATTCCTTTCACTATTTCTAGCGAACAACTTTCCTATAAAGGAAATGGAAAAATCTAGAAATGATATAACATGAGTATAAATCCACATTTAATCTGATTTTTTAATTGTGTTCATGTAATATATCAAATGCATAACAAATTAATCATTAAACAATCATCAAGCCGAGTAGATCTCGTTTCTATCACAATTGCATGGAACCATATGCACCTTTTCAAAATAAGCCAACTATCTTGGACAGACACATGCTGAGTCTTGGACAGATACATGCTGGGTTAGCCATGTAGTATCGGTTGAAACCATAAATGATACTTTTTTGTCATATACAAACAGATGGATGGCATTATCTCACAGTTTTATAATAACCGTCAATCAACTAAACAGTCAAATATATACACAGTTAAATATATATTAATGCGGATTCACGGAATGCAACTTCTGTGTCATGATAGTATTTCCACAAAATACAAGAATCGCCTTTGAAGACCAAAATGAACAGAAGAAGTGTATATGCATTTGACATTTATTTATTCACAACCATTCTAATCAATTGAAATTTATGACATTCAAGGGATCTGCTTTTATGCAGCCCATATTTAATATCATCCAACATGCTTCGCAATGACCAAACATCTTTAATTTCATGCAAGTTTTGGCACAAAATAAATGGATACACCCATTGTATTAAAATTATGCTAGAAAATAAATTGCTAACATATGAAATTAGTATACAGTTAATTATTTTGGGGTCATCCAATGGTGACATAATTTCCAGATGTCCCATGGGTCGGCAGAAACTGATTATGGTATCCTTAAAAATGTTGCCGCTCTTTAATCCAGAAAATGCATGCAACTTGATAACATAATTTCAAAAGATCACACGGTTTTAGAAATTAATAAATTATCTTTAACCGTCATGCATTTCATGCAGAGGATTCAACAGAATGACAATTTTAATTCTTCCAAAGTTAAATCGTGTATAATTCGAGATTATTATGCACAACGAATACAAAAATTCATCTTAAGATTGTTTGAGAATACACCGATTATATGCATATTATATTCACAAAAGCATACCATTTATATACATGAAATCGAAACGTAATTTCGATTTACTGAAATTGAATTTGAGAAGCAAAATAATAATAGTTCCTGAATTCGAATGCATGAATATAGATTCATCTCTTTCGATTCTTGAACGAAAGCAAGTTATTCTTTGAATCAAACATCGCTGAACAAATATGTAAATAATGTTAATCAGTTTCTGAAATCGAACCATAATTAAGAAAAATCAGAAAATGAAGGAAGAAAGATGCAGGTGATCAATTTTTGGTTGAGGAAAGTGCTTGGCATTTAGTCCTTAAAATGAATTTGCCTCACATCGGTGTTAACAGTTTTTCATCAATTATCTCCCAAAATACAAATATCACGTCAAGTTATAGGTGCACTCCAAATGACTTCAACCAGTGAATTCGAACCGAATTTCCTCTCTACCATAAACATGTCTATGATACAAGACATAATAATTTCTAGAAAATATTTTAACTCTATATTATTCATTTCATGTCAAGTTACGTATGAAATGAATTGAAATTCTTGAATGATTAAATCCAAACATATATGGTCAATATATATATGTTGAAAATGTTTGCCTCAAAAGACACAACCTATGGAAGAGACACAACTATTGGAATTAGTTCTATATATAAAGAGACACGTTTCTTGAAAAATGATAATGCCAAAAATCATAATCTTTCATATAAAAAAACACATTTTCAGCCAAATAATCTGTGGAATATTCCATAATATTCTACGCACTTTTTCAATAATTTACGTATTTAAATGATTTAAATTTGGCTTAAATTTTCCAATCACCAAATAATACAAAATTTTCAGCAAAATTCCAACAACACATATATTCACTTTACACTCATGACATATAATTCTACAGATTCAAACATGTTTTGATATTAATAAGGTATAATGGGGTTAATTACTATATCATTATCCTTGACTAATGAGCTTAATGGAGGTTAAATTATTAAATTTCAGATGCGTTTCATTTCCCAGGAAACCATATGAATCCATAACCCATGCATATTCTTTTTTGATTTTATTTTATTTTATTTTTTAAATAATTAATTTGGAAGTTATTTGCATTTTTTAAAAAGGTTTGGGAGTATGATTGCAATTAGATCTTTATTTTTAGTTTATTTAAATAGAACAGTATATTCATCATTTCACATATTTTTATTGAGAAATTGGATAAAATTTGATGAAAAGGTCGTTTTCCACAATGAAATATGGAAATAGGGATGAAAATGTAAAAACTTAAAGTGTGGGAACGTTTTGTGCTGATAATCCTTTTTTTTTAATTGTAATTTGTTTAATTTATCTTCTCATCTATAAACAAACAAACAAATAAATAACATACTATCCGGTTAAATAATCTTATATGTTTTGAGGGATCAAAGATATGAAACAAAATTCTTATTTTCTTCTCATCCTATTTTCTCTGTGAATGAAAGGCGATTTTTGGAGACCAAATGCAGTGCTTTGATTGCAATTAAATTGAAATTAAGATATCCATCTGTTGCAAATTAAAGTTTAGTTATCTAATTATAACGGAGACGTAAGTTAAAATTACTGAGCAATTAACCATTTTTTTTATGATGGGAAACCCGCAGCCGTTATCCTTCTGGTGTGCACTGGGTAAACCATCGGGCTAATGCAATAGCTTGCATATCACGCCAGCTAAGTAAACCGTAATAGGAAAGCCCTATACAATAGACTCGATCGAGAAGTATTTGTAGGAGGAATCGAACTTGCAACCAAAAATCTCCGCGCACACCAATTTTTTTTATATTGGCTTGCAAGGATTACTACGTTTGCCATCCTTAATTTTAATGGTCATCTAAGCATGTTATATTACGTATGGATGACAAGTGGATTAGTTGGCCTTCACTGCCTCCCATCCCGTTGAGAATTCTTAGGAGATAGGGCGGTTAAACGACCATATTCCCGTCTCCATCCCGATTTCTCGATGACACGGGCAAGGCTATGTATTTTGCCTTCCCTACAGTGACACGTGTTCTAGAGATCATATTGAGTTGCTTTCATTACAATTAAGTTGTACTCAACTGACTTGAATGCTGCGAATTTAAGTTCATTAATTAGAAATTCGATGACCATGCAATTAACCAAGGAAAAAGGCAATATATTTAAAATCGACCCGGTCGTCAACTTGAAAAAGAGAAAGAATCAAGGGTCAAAAAGTTGGATCGGTGTCGAACCAGGATTGAAGAAATGATTTTTAAAAATTAAAAATATACATTTGCAAAATTAAAAAAATATACATTTAATTTTTTTTAAAAAGATACATTTACATACGTTTAACTAGGAGCAGATCACGGATTTTCTAAAAATCGGCCAGTTTAATAGGTTTTGGGATGGGTTTTTAATTACAGGTTTTATAAGTCTAGTCAGATCGATTTTGGTCCTGCTTCCTGATTTTCCCAATTGAATTGGTTGGATCGGTCCGATTTTTTAAACACTGTAAAACAGTAATTCTCCGTTTTACAAGAATTTATAAAAGATTTAATTTATAAATAAATAGAAATAATCGATGAATAAGTAAATAGTATTTGTCAATTTTATTATGTAGGGCTCATTTGATATAACTTTTAAAAAAAGCTCGTTTGACTAATTTTATGTAATTATTTCTTTAAGTTAGAATTTTTTTTTAGAAAAATTTAGTCTAGTGTGCATCCTTTGAAATCACTTTCGGAATAAAAAATTCTTTTGAAAATTAATTTTTAAATAAAAATTAAGACAGTTTCCTTGGAGCTCTTCAGAATTGGTTGGAGTGGCGAAATTCGAAGTGTTGGCAATCTACTTATACATGCACCGCGAAAAATTAAAATTATTTCGATTCCCACCGAGGATCCCTTTGTGTTTAGATGGAAATCGTGATAAAGATTGTACCTTTGAAGAATTCTGCAAACCTTTTGCTTTTCTTTTCGTTCCAGCAATCTTTATTCGTCACTCACAGCCGTCCAATTGTCCAGCCTCCAACGGTGATACATACAGAGAACAATATTGAGCTACCAGGGTTTTCTCTTCTTGTGCTAGCAAGAATAATTATGAGAAAAATCACCCGGACTGAAAACCCTAGCCATATATTTATATAAGCACAAACGAGCCTGGCTTGGTCCGGTCCGATCCAATATTTAATTAATCCATTTAATTAAATCCAGTCCGTGAATTAATTAATCAAATTAATTAATTCAGGCCTATAAATAATCAATCCAATTAATTAATTTATTCAACGATTGCTAAATTAAATAATTGACAAATTGTAATCTTCCAATTCTCTTTTGTGTGCGACCCATCAGGTTCCCGATCACGATACCTAACGACGTGAAATATTATTTTGATATAATCAAAATTGATAGATTAAAACATCCTTTTAATTTATCGTCAATTCACACTCACCGTCCCAGATTGACATCTAGCAATATGTCAGGGCAATACATGTAACGAAAAATGTCATGTGGTATGACAAAATCAAACTCGTTCGTTTACCATGAAACTATAATCCCTTCGTCAATATGATCCGATCAATTACGAGATATGAAATTGTGTCAATCCTGAATATCGATCATATCTTTCACTCCACTATTAAATCAATATAAGTCGAAAACTCCTTTTCGACTTATGAGTACACTTTGGCCAAGGATTTCGTTATCGACTTAATTGAATGAAACGCAGATCATAATCTCCTACTATCTAAGAGTGACAAATCCTTTATTGGTCAATCACAACCTTCATACGATTCTTGACATACCCGAACGATGTCGTATTAGCGGCCCTTCGCAGAGCAATATCCAACACCGCCAAAGCATAACTGTCCTCATATAAGGTACCATGACGACCTCAAGTCAAAGGACCAATTCCACTACCGAACGTTAGAGATTAACCACTGACATTCAAATAGTTATCCATGTGGAATCTCTTGGCGGGTCTCCAATGTTTTGTTCTATAACAAAACATCCACGTATTTATTTAAGTGTCACCACATTTTAGTTTGTGAGATCAGCTACTTACTTTACAAGTAAGAAATGCTACACCTGATGGTCTATCAGTAATAACGATATCCATATCTCGTTATTACTTACGACTATAGACGATTTAAGATTCAATCAAATGCAATTTGTATCTCACAATCACAACTCCTTGTGATTAACAAAATACGAAGATTTGAATCTACGGACTCTATTATTTATTTAATTATCTATTAATTAAATAATAGATCTGCTATTTTGATTGCGTTAATTATATATCAAAAGTATTTATGTCCAAAATTGATTGGACCTAGGGCATAATACTTACAAACTCCCACTTGCACAAGATCTAATCACTTATGTATCCACTATCATAAGTCTACATGACGATCATGTTAATGCTACGACAACTCTTTATCAGTAGATCTGCAATATTGTTAAATGTGGAAATTTGTCCCTCTCTTTACGTCATTCTATGTCTTATCTCTCTAATGCGATTATACGCCTTAATACATGTTTGGATTATTGATGAGACTTTAATTCCTTCGCTTTCGCAATGGCTCTATTGTTATCACAACACAATGACATGTGATCAACAATATCAGGAACTACTCCAAATTCATTTATAAACATCATGATCCAGATTGCAACACTTTGCTACTTCTGAAGTAATCGTGTATTAGATTTCTACTATTGAATCAACGGTTGCTTCATGTTCGGAACCTTTCTAACACACCGTTTAAGAGTAAATCAATTTCTCCATATAAAATCTTCTCAATATTTTATATAGATTGGGATGAGTTAAGCAACCTTTTAGATCTATCTCTATAGATCAAGTTGCTTCTCCCATATCGTTTAAGAATAAATCTTTTAACAACCATTATTTCAACGATTGAAATATAGGGATGTCATTTTCTATAATGTTAGCAATACGACAATGCTCCCACTATCTTCTTGTAAACACACAATTCGTCTTCAAATTTGATAAAATCAAACACTTTGACTTTTTCATCAAATCGAAGATTTCAACTCCATAGAGACTTATCTTAACCTATAGTTACGATATGCAACTGTTGCAAGTAAAACCCGAATGGACTTCCACAAGGTCACAGGAGAAATGTTTCACCAAGGTCAACACTTAACCTTTGCTTCTAGCTTTGCTTTGTATATATGGATATTCACATCCATATCGACTTTTCCCTTGTAAATTATTTACAAAACCTTATGAGTTTTATTCCATCAGGAGGCTCGGCCAAGGTCCAAACCTTGTTCACATACGTCGAGTTCATCTCGAGTATCATGGCCTCTTGCTGTCTCTTTTAAGTCAACATTTGACTTTATTTTGGTGCAACTAGTAGGTTCATCATCCTGGATCAGTAATATATGATTAGTAATCACGGATTCGTACCTTCTTGAAGGTCGAATGATCCTACTAGACTCTCATAGAGCTGACATGTCCTCTGGAATTTTTACTTTTTATGATTAAGAGTATATCCCATATCAGATATGGGATCAAACTTGGATTTATGTACTTGGTTAACTGTATTTGTGGACGCTTGAACTCTTTTAAGTTCTATTTTGCTTCCACTATCCTTCCCTAGAATAAACATTTTCTCTAAGAAGACGATATGTCGTGAGACGAAGACTTTCTTCATGATAATATAATTTATATTCAAATGTCTACTTTGAGTATCCCCACAAATATGTATTTATCAGATTTAGTGTAAAACTTATTCGATTCAAGGCGCTTCAAATAAGCGTCATGGTCCCAAACTTTCATATGAGATAAATTGGGACTACTACCTCTCCATAACTCGTATGGAGTTCTGTTAACCAACTTAGATTTGACATGTTTTAGAGTGTTGCACACTACAATCAGTACATGACCCCAAAACGATTTTTGGAAATTTGCATGGCTTGTTTTTAATCGCACTATATCTAATAGTTAATTATTCCTCATTTTAGATACACCACTATGCTGCAGTGTATGTGGAGGAGTCCACTGCAAGAGAATCTCATTCTCTCTTAGATAATCTAGATTTTATCTTTAAAATACTCTCACTTGATCGAATCTTAATGTGAGGATATCTTTACCTATTTGTTTCTCTACTTCTTATTTGAATCCCTTGAACTTTTCAAGAGTTTCATGTTTGAGTTTTTATCAAGTATACATGATCATTGATGAAATAGGAGAAACATTACCTGACATCAATTGACATGAAGCCATATGCATCACTATGCATTAGACCAGTAATTATGCTGACCTTTCTTCTTTTCAAGTAAAAGAAGATTTGGTCATTGTGCCCGAAATGCATAATTTGTACTTGTCAAAATCAATTAATCCCGAGTATACATCTTTATGTTACTTTAAAATTGCATTTCATTTATATGACAAACTCTGTCATGCCAGATTTTGGTAATAATTAGATTATCGCATTTATGCCTTATAATTTCTATACTCATTATAGAATCCTTAGTATTTAGAGTATAAATGTTATTTTGTAACTTACCACGACTATTAGGAACAACAATTGTTCTTAACATTAAAATGGTTCGTGTCTAAACATGAAATTCATTTTAATATTCCGGCTCTGGTGGGTACAAAGCAACAATTTCTCTAATTCCATTACTAAGTCAAAAGGCAACGGCAAGAAGTATGCTCGTAGAAGCAATGCAGCAACCTTTTCTTATCTTCAACGTGTAGATTAACTTCTCCCTTTCGCAGTGGTCTACTTCTATTTAGTTTCTCTATATTTGTATAAATATGATATCCACATCTGGTATCTAATACCTGAGAAGCTAATGAAATAGACATAAGCCTTGCAATATTCCTTCCAATGACCTTTCATTCTATAATGAAACCAAAGGTCATTAGATTTGGTATTGTCCTTTGCTTAGACTGTATTAACCATATTGGGTGCTTTTCCAAAGTCCCTTTAGATTTCATCTTAATACCCTTAGAAGAATCAATGGTTTGCCCACTACCAACTTTGATAAAGGGCTTAATAGTCTTAAGCATGTCGAGCAACTTAATGAGTATGCATTCGAGCTTATTCATATCATAATTCATAATTAGTATGAATAACTCTATGACAGAGATTGCAGAGCTAAGTCAATACTTAGTTCATAATTGATTATTGAACTCAATTGAGACACTTCTCATGTCAATCATCTTTAGTACATGAGAATTGACTGAAAATTCTTTTGTCACTTTGCATCGGTATAGTTGTTTGAAAGTCTCATATCCTTCCACACATGATTATTATTATACAACTCTTTGTAATGAAGAATTATGTGTTAATATTTATACTCTCAAGTTGCTTTTGTAACTCAAGTGACATAGTTGCAGGTATTATATACATTGCAGTGCTATTGTCATCACTGTGTTCATTATAGCAGCCACATATTCTTTAATTGAGTTATCACCAGATGTCTCTAAAAAATGGCTACTTAAGGAGAACCAACTTTCTCATGCTTGAGAACAATTCTCAAATTGCAGTGCCAATCAAGAAGATTTAATTTGGTTGTTGGCATCCAATATGCCTCTCAAATACACATGGCTACTCACGATTCAATAAATATAAATGACAAAAAGAAAAAGGATAATATATAAAATGCATCAATTAATTTAACATGGATTTTTATTAAATTAATTATGCTCCCACTGTTTAATTCAAATCTATGACCCTCTCACATAAATTCATGGAGTCTATACTCGATTCTCAGTGGGCTGAGATCCTATCTGTTATACTAAGACCTTGAGTTTACTCAACAAGCCTTAATATAACATTTGGGTAGGTAGATACTATTATCAATTATATCTCCATACAATTTTCAGATCATTAATCTGACAACTCTTTGTCTTCATACATCTTATGTGTTAGTTTAATATGCCTCTAAAATTTATCTCTTTGAGTGTACTCAACAAAAAATAAATTTTAGTTAAATCAAATCCGTCATTCAAAAATATCAAATATTTCATAGTATCAAACATATCATTAATAGACTAGCCTTGAGTGTACTCAACAAGTTGAGATGATTTGGGACTCTGATTTTTCACTATAATGACGGAAGGCGATTATAAATGTGACTTAATATTTCATGGATAAATTTTGCATTCAAATATCTCATTGTAACAGTAATATATATATTATTATACATGTACCATGCAAATAAATATATATAACATAATATAATAGTATGGACGATTATGGACTTTACTATCTAGTCTTCTCGAACCATAAGGAAGACTAGTTGGTCAATTCCTATGGGGTATTACATTGATCAGTATTAATGCATCATCTCCATGGTCTCCTCCTCTTCTTGTTTCTTCAATTAGTCCAATTGCAACCTGTTTCCTATACTAGTTGGCACGCAAGCCCATAGCAACAATAATGATAACGGACTCGCAGGTCCAAAATGATTAAGAGCTCACAGGCCCAAAATAATAACAATAATAACGGGCTCGCAGACTCAAAACAATTAAGAGCTCGCAGACCTAGAAAAATGACAAGAATAAAAATTAACCATTCAACACATCCATATGGTCGAATCTATGATCGTCCACTAATAATACATTCATCACATAAATGTATACCTATATAATATCTAATATTATATGCAAATTAGTTTCAAATTTCTAGCAATTAAGTCGTCTAAACTCTTTTAGACAAATCGATCGGGACAATTAAATAATTAATTAATCATATTAATCGATTATTTAATTAGCGGCATGTTTAATTAAAATCAAATTTTATTTAAATACCGAATTAGAGTCCAACTCTAATTCAACAATTATATGGCGAGATAATTTAATTAAAATCAAATTTTAATTAAATATCACATTAGAGTCCAACTCTAATTTCATAACTTAAGCCAGTTGAATTTAATTAAAATCAAATTTCAATTAAATAACAAAACTAGAGTCTAACTCTAATTCCAATATTTAGAGAGAATTAATTTAATTAAAATCAAAATTTTAATTAAATACCAAATTAGAGCCCAACTCTGATTGGAACAAATTTTAGGGTGAATTGATTTAATTAAAATCAAATTTTAATTAAATAGCAAATTAGAGTAAAACTCTAATTCCAAAAGGAAATTTAAGGTGAGACAATTTAATTAAAATCAAATTTTAATTAAATGTCAATTAGAATCCAATTCTAACTTCGATAACATATTTGGGTGAATAATTAATTAAAATTAAATTTTAATGAAGTATTAAATTAGAGTCAAACTCTAATTTTAATAGAATTAATATTTTAATATAGGATAACAATCCTAAATAAAATAAAATTCTATTTGGGGGTCAAATAATATTTAAGTTAAAATCATACTTCAACGAAAATATAAAAAATCGTCAATTTTAAATAGAATTTCAATGTGGGTCAAAATTAAATTTATAGGTCAAACCCATTAAAATCAAATTTAAAAGTATTCCAAAATATAAATTCAAAACTATTTTGAAATTGTATTTTGACCAAAACTTGAATTTATAATCTGGACCTCCCAAATAAAGAAATTGCAGAGAAGCCCTATCATTCATTAATTGCAATCAGACCCCGAAAATGGAATTGCAGGAAAGGGGTCCTCAATATCAAATACTGCAAGAACTACCATCACTTAAATAATTTACAAACTGACCCTAAATTGTATATTGCAAACGGAGGCCTGCAATTTCACAAATTGCGTCAGAGGCCCCCGCCTCCAATTCACCCTAAACGAGATATCAACTAAAAACCCTTGGCTGCCTTCTTCTTTCTCTCTCCTTTCTTCCTGGAAAGGGCGGCGCGGGCTGCCGGCCTGCTGCAGCGCTGCGCGCGGGCTGCACTATTGTAGCGCTCGGCGCTGCAACACGCTGTTGGCGACTCACCGCCACTCGCCTGCACAGCGAGGCAACGACGCTGTTAACTCATTGTGCCACACCTGCCGGTGGCATTTACTATAGCCAGCAGCGCACCGGTGCTGCTGCTATTACACAGTAGCAGCGCCGCCATCGCCGACAGCAACTGTTGCTGTCGGCATCCCTAAAAATAAAAAAAAAATTTTATTATACCATTTAAATCAGATTTAAAACAATGAAAATCAAATTTCATAAATTGCTAGAAACTAGAAACTGAACAAAATCAACTTTTGATTTTTTACATATTCAAGACAATTTCTAACAAACACAAAGTAGGCTCTGATACCACTGTTGAGAATCTATTTATACATGCACAGCGAAAAATTAAAATTATTTCGATTCCCACCAAGGATCCCTTTGTGTTTATATAGAAATCGTGATAAAGATTGTACCTTTGAAGAATTCTGCAAACTTTTTGATTTTCTTTTCGTTCCAACAATCTTGATTCGCCACCCACAACTGTCCAATTGTCTAGCCTCCAACGGTGATCCACACAGAGAACAAGATTGCAGCTACCAGGATTTTCTTCTCTTGTGCTAATAAGAATAATTATGAGAAAAACCACCCGGATTGAAAACCCTAGCCATATATTTATATAAGCCCAAACGGGATTGACCCAGTCTGATCCAATATTTAATTAATTCATTTAATTAAATTCGGTCCGTAAATTAATTAATCCAATTAATTAATTTGGGCATATAAATAACCAATCCAATTAATTAATTTATCCAATGATTGTTAAATTAATTAATTGACAAATTGCAATCTTACAATTCTCTTTTGTGTGCGACCCATTAGGTTTCCGATCACGATACCTAACAATGTGAAATATTATTTTGATCTAATCAAAATTGATGGATTAAAACACTATTTTAATTTATCATCAATTCACACTCGCCGTCCCAGATTGAAATCTAGCAATGTGTCAGGGCAATACATGTAACGGGAAATGTTATGTGGTATGACAAAACCAAATTCGTTCGTTTACCGTGAAACTATAATCTCTTCGTCAATATGATCCTATCAATTACGAGATATGGAATCGTGTTAATCCCAAATATTGATCATATCTTTTACTCCACTATTAAGTCAATATAAGTCGAAAACTTCTTTTCGACTTATGAGTACACATTGGCCAAAGATATCGTTATCAACTTAATTGAATGAAATGCAGATCATAAACTCTTACTATTTAAGAGTGATGAATCCTTTATTGGTCAATCACAACCTTCATACGATTCTTGACGTACCAGAACGATGTCGTATTAGCGGCCCTTTGCAGAACAATATCCAACACCGCCAAAGTATGACTGTCCTCATATAAGGTACCATGACGACCTCAAGTCAAAAGACCAATTCCACTACCGAACGTCAGAGATTAACCACTGACATTCAGATAGTTATCCATGCGGAATATCTCGACGGATCTTCAATGTTTTGTTATATAACAAAACATCAACGTGTTTATTTAAGTGTCACCAGATCTTAGCTTGTGAGATCAGTTGCTTACTTCACAAGTAAGAAATGCCACACACGATAGTCTATCCGTAATAACGATATCCGTATCTCGTTATTACTTACGATCACGGACGATTTAAGATTCAATCAGATGTAATTTGTATCTCACACGAAGAACCATTCAACTTATTCGAAAATTTTTACCTATTTTCGCTGCCTATTTTCAGCCTCAGTATATGGTGAATGGGAAGACTATGGCAGGATTTCAGGCTCTCTTTTTTATCTTCATTTTATATGCATTAGGTTATGCATGAAACAAATAATTTCCGTGATTTCATTTTTTGGGAGGAAATGGGTGGAAGATGAACTGATTTGGGAGAACTGAAGAGAGAAAAAATTCAATTGTCCACTACCGACATTTTTGTGTTGTCACTTTTTTTTTTGGTACGTATCAATCACGTAGACTGCTCCCTTTTCCATTTTGGCGCCTCATTAAAATTCAATCACAACCGTCCATGTTTCTACCATCTTAGCCGTCCACATCATTTTGTCATCCAATTGTGTAACCTGTCTTTGTATAAACAGCATTGTTGTCCTATTTCAGGCGCCGTGAAATTATTTTACGAAACTATACACCCCAGCAAAAGGCTCCGCACTAAGGAAGAAGCAGGCTGAACCGAGAAAATCAATGGCGTCAAGCAAGAGCAAGATATTGATAATCGGAATAACAGGCAATCTAGGGCTGGAAATAGCCAAAGCCAGTATAAATGCTTCTCATCCGACTTTCGGGCTTGTCAGAGCCTCCGCTTTCTCTGATCCAAACAAACTCCACAAAATCCAATTCCTGTTGGATTCTGGAGTCACACTTCTTAAGGTTCAATCACATTTTTTTTAACGATTCTTCCTCCTCTTTTTCGTCTCAATTATTGTGAAATGAGCTCAATTTTAAGAATTGTCCTTTTTTTAAAAAAAAAATAAAAATAAAATTGGATTCGTATGCTAGGGTTCATTGCAAGATGAAATGAACTTAATTGAAGCGATCAAGCAAGTCGATGTTGTAATTTGCGCTGTTTCCTCTATGCAAGTGCTTGACCAGAAGTTGCTTATTCCAGCTATTAAGCAAGCAGGTTGCATCAAGGTCAATATTACTATTTCCCACTGTGCTTATATTCCTATTAGACTGGGTTCACTTATGAGTAAATAATTTCATATTTTTTTAATTGTCAAAGTTGCAAATAAGTAAATTAATCATTTGACAGGAAGCTAAAAGCTTGTTGAAGATTAGTATCCTTTTTTGAGCTTTGCGGAGCATGAAATCTTTTTGAGACTGATTGAGTGCCTGTATACTTGTCCAACTAACACATCTATATATGATACCATTCCCTAGTTACTATAACAAGAGTTGGATTAGGATGGTTGATTCGGTGGCTGTTGTCGGGTGGTTTTTGGCTGCCTAATTGTATCGTAAAACAAGATCCTTGACTCAGTTATGCCGATCTCCCTCGCTCTTATGTTTATAAAGCTTAATCGGTCACAGAAGCTTTTTACCCATCTGAGGTGAGGCCTTGAGGCATTTCGAGTTGTAAGCCTCAAGTGAAAAAATAAATAAATAAATAAATAAATTACGAAAACGTGGAAGTCCTATGAAAAAGATAGCCAAAAAACCCATAAAGCATTCTAGGCTTTAAAAAAGTAGTCCAGGAAGCTGGGGCCAATAATATTACGTCCAAAAGTACATGAAATGAGCGCATTCTCTGTCTCCTAATGCTTACGCTAAGTCTTAGTACGTTGAGACATGAGACTCAGTTTATTGAGGCGTAAGTCTTGTTGACGGGGATAAAGCGTACGCTTCGAGGCATGCAATGAAAGCCTTGCATAGTCACATGAGGGGGGACCTGGATTAACTTTCGAAAACAATGGTAACTTGATTATAATTGTATCCTAATAAAAGTCAAAATGTTGCAGAGGTTTTTTCCATCTGAGTTTGGAGCAGATCCAGATAGGACCCAAGTATCTGACATAGACAACAACTTCTATGCAAGGAAAGCCGAAATTAGGCGCCTTATCGAGGCTGAAGGCATTCCTCACACCTACATTTGTTGTAACTTCTTTATGACCGTTTTACTTCCGTCGTTAGTTCAGCCAGGCCGGATAACCCCACCAACAGACAAAGCTATAGTATTTGGAGACGGAAATGTTAAAGGTTTGACAATCACATTTTTGTCTGCTTCAATCGTTTTAATTGGTAAAATAATGATAATTGGTGTCATTATATGTCTGAACTTGTTCCTTTTACCAGTTCTCTGTGTATTTTACTTCTACAGGAAGTGCTGCTCTTCATTAGCAGCTCCCTATGTACTCATTGTCTTGGTCTCTGAAAGCAAGCTTATAGTTTTGAACTTTGGTGTGATATGTCGTCTTTCCATATCCTACAGGTGTTTTTGTAAAGCAAAGTGATGTTGCGGCCTTTACCATAAGTGCAGTGGATGATCCACGTACTCTTAATAGAACTATATACTTGAGGCCACCAGGAAATGTTCTCTCTGTGAATGAGCTGATTGAGATTTGGGAGAGAAAAATTGGGAAGAATCTTGAGAGGATTTACGTTACCGAAGAAGAGCTTCTGAAGAAAATTCAAGGTATGTTGCTATTAACTTAGAAGCTTTCAGAGGTATGTTTAACTTATAAAGGTGCTGTTTTGTTTGCCTAATTTAGTTTAATCATCCCCTGTAAATGAGGGACAAAGATGCTACAAAATTAGTTTTTCATGTGCTGCTCCATGAGGAATTTGATTATTATGGGGGAGGGGGATTTTTTTTATATGTGAGCAGTTTATTTCTTGTTTATAATGTGATTGTGTTAGCTTTAGTTGGAAAGTAAACTAGCCAAAGCCTGGTCTCAGTTCATCAATAATAGAAGGAACTGATTGAAAATGTGGAAAGAAATGCACGAAAAATCTTGGAAGATAATTTTACTTGTTTATTAGGTTCCTTTTCTTGATTTAACGTAATTATTATCTCTGTCGTGAGTTATTTCAAAAGAGGTCCTATATACTAAGACTATCTGTCATTGCAATTCAGAAAGACCGTATCCGTACAACTGGGAGCTTCTCTTCATATACTCTGCATTTGTAAAGGGAGATCATACATACTTCGACATAGACTCATCTCTCGAAGGATCGAGGCTGTATCCACATATCAAATACACCACAGTAAGCGAATATTTGGATACCCTATTGTAAGTCACTCAAATTTGATACAATCTACAGGATTGTATTTCCCCTCAAATTTTTTGATATGATCAAACTGTAAACATCTTTTGTCAATTCATGTAATGTTGACAGCACACTGCTGACTGTCTAGCTTAAGTGACTTTTAATCCATGCATTTTTTTGAGCAATCTGCTGACAAATACTGTTACAGATTTCTTTTCCTTTGTAATATCTAAAACATGTCCTATAGGGTGCATTTAATCTACCGTAGTATGTTAGTGTGGACACTAATAAGTAGAATATTATCAGGTTGGACAGGAATAAAGTCGTTTAAGGTGTATTGCCATTATTTGCACCTTTCTTTTAACTTTTTTTATGTATATTGTATTTCCTTCAAAACTTCACTGTTGGACATTCTATGTGCATATTTCATCTCTAATCTGCCTTAGAACTCAATTCCTCCTTTGGATTAATGAGTACGCCAGAAACTCACCACGGAGCAAATTTGCAGTCTAAACTCGATTCAATTATTGTGGATCACTGTCTCCTTCCTATCTGACATTTGCGGAAAACCTAACCTACCACCGATCAACCATCCCATGCAGTTTCCCCATATTTAAACACATTTTCCTCTACTTCATTTTATTTCCCTCTTTTCCGTTTCCCTTCTTTTCTTTCCCCCTGCTTGTTTATTCCATGCTTCCTGCCATCCTTTTTTGTTCTTTGATCAGCAAGAACTTCCCCCTTGCCAGCCTTGACGTGGACATCCCACTCTGCCACCACATATTCTTTATTAGGTTTATTTGGTGTTGCCTTCTTATATAGCTATTCAACCTTTTTCCTCTCTGAAAGATCGGAGATATCCACCTGGTCAGATATAATGTTTGCCTTCTTCCTTCCCTTCTCTAGCTGCCTATGAGCTGCTTGTTTCTTTCAAGCTTTGGAATCGGCCACCTTCTTAGAAGGTCGTGCATCAATTTCTTTGAATTGTGCTTTCATTGCAAAAATCTCCTCTTTTGTCACTGGCTTAATTGGCTGGTAATGCCTCTTTTCCTTGGCCGCAAACCTCATCATCTAACACACGTTGTATACGTCATCAAGAATCTGTTCCCGTTACTTCATCTCAGCAACTTTTTTGCACAAGCCAATATCTCCACTCTTGAATCATTTCTGTCTTCGTCTTCGTCTTAGTTATCCGATGATGACGAATCACTAGAATCAGTATCCGAAGCAGGAACTATCTCAAAATCATTGTCTATCTTGGAAGCTTTTGCTGTCTGTAATGTAGTTCACTCAATGTCTTTTTTGGACCTATTGGTTGTTCGGGTGGATCTTCAATTGTATTTTCCTAACATCCACCTGCATTTTATCTTTGCTATCATCGTACTTCAGATCCTCTCTTGCATCGGCATCAGTGAAGACATCTTCACTGAACCATTTTGCTGCAATCTCTTTCTGACTTGGTGCATTTTCGAAGAGTGGTACCATGAGGGGATTCACCTCGTCTCCCTTGCCCAAGTATTTATCATAATGAACCATATTATTGTCGTCTCCAATTTGCAAAGAAGAGCATTAACTGGATTGCACGCGTCTTTGTTTCTGGGTGCATGTGTGTTGGGATAGGGGAAAACGTAGAATACATCGAACAGTTGATCACCATCGGAACAGGCTTGTTTCCTCCACGTCATTCTTCCTTCCTGTTCAGCCATATTTTTCGTAGTCTTCAAGTGACTTGTCCACTTGCTCGTACCTGAAAGCAATGCAAGTTTAGTTCGTGAAGGCATAAAAAACATAGCCACACTTTTCAAGCTGGAAACCATATTTAATTAACTTTTACTCATTAAGCAACTACCGCTCGCGTTCTTCATCAGTGTCCCCTTGGGCGGCTTCTTTTGCATCCTTCACTATCACTACTTCCAATCTCCTCATTTTCATGGTCATATTCATCATTATCAACCACCACGAGATCTTTCCTCCCTTGATGAAAGCATTCCAAAAGGATCAAAACATTGCAAGTTTAATTTAAACCAAGCAAAAATTATATATCATATGGAACTGTAAAAAATACACATGCATGCCTATTACAATGTAATAATGTATAGAAAACTGAGTTGCCTGATATATAAATTTAGAGCTTCCAGCCTTGCCAGCTGTAGCGAGTTCGTCTAATGATGCGGGGCCAAGCTCTTCAAGGACTCGAAATTTAGATATGGACCTGCTTTTGGCGGATGCTGAGCAGCCCAGTACTTCAAAACATGTTATCTCATCAGATGATTCTCTGAAAAACGATCCAACAATTGGATGGGTTAAACGTCTTATGGGGAGTGCATCATATTCCTATGCTCGTGGGCCCGTGGCACGCAGAGTTTGGATTTTGGCAAAAGGAAAAAATTGAACGTACAGAATTAATTTTTACAGAAAGATTACAGACCCTCACATCTGGTGGATCCCACGTGTATTAAAATATTGTAAAAAATGACCCACCCACCTTGATATGTGTGTGTTCTGTAAAGGCCCTGTACCATTTTTTCTTTAAGTCTAGCTTTGCTCTTGGCAAAAACCCGTCTCTTGAAAAAGTGAAAAGGCTCTTCGGTAGAACTGTTACAGATAGCATAACTAGCTCAGAACCGGCAGTGGTTAAACAACTTGAGAAAATGTTAATGTGGTCAGACAAGATTGGAGACTTTCCAAGAAAAGACAAGGCCTCTTTCATGGGCCTGTCAAAGGAAGGTAAAAAACTTCTGCTCTCACATTCTTGGGTTCAATGGTGGCTACACAAAGGATTTGGGAGTCCTCGAAAGAAGCCCGAGGTAGTCGTAGTTTGTGAACCACAATGTTCTAAGTTGGCATTGGAGGACGTTCAAAAGAAGCAGTTTCTGAGTATTGCTGCTGTGGCACTGATGGGGACCCATTTTGAACCTTGCGAGCCCCTAAAGAGGGGTTATTCTGTCACTTGGAACACTGGAGCTTTCTGAAAATACTTCATGTTTGGTACATAGCACTCATTGACAGGACAATATGACAAAAGATTTTGCTATTAGTGTCCAGTACTGACAAATCCTCCCTCTATTTTGCATTTGATTTCACTTTTTCACCAAGTAATGAGTTTACCCTGATGGTGTCGAAGATTCAAGTGACATACTCTTTGCATTGAATAGATATAGTAATTTTGAAAATAATAGGAGTTTGAGAGCCTGTATTATATTAGCAAGTGTTCCACTTATTCTGTATGCAGTCGCCTGAAAATGAAACCTCTTTCAGTAGAGTGACAGAAGTACTAGACATGCCATGTTTCTTGGATAGGCAGGCATTTGCGAGTGTTTATCTACGCTGGCATTGGTTACTTCGGTTAGTGGCAAGCTTGGATCCGTGCTTTTCATCCCAACTTCGAACTGAAGATTTGTAAAACTATGTTTACTCGATAATCCTTCTTTCTCGGCTTTTGCCCTTTGTACAGAATGAAGGCTACAGAAATCTCCAGATTATGCACATGGTGGGCTCCATGTGGGTGATAAAATAATGCCAAAAAATCACACACCCAACACCCAACCCATGTTATGTATTGTCTGGTCAAATTCTGTTAAAAGACTTTTGTAAGTGTAGCATTTCTCTTCTTTCTCCTGCCTGTGGAAAGACAGAAGGGGAGATCAGTACTTGACTGAACAAATTAGATGACTTGGCTACTCTTTGATATACATTAACTGTCTTAAACCATATCCGTATCTTTCTGCTGTTTTGTTCTAGGATTGTTCATTGGATGAAAAGTAAGTCTTATGGTTTCTTTTGTTTGTATATATCTAGATTCTTAGTTTTGATGTTGTGGGATGCAATGGCAAGAAACTTGAATCTCTTCCTTCTGTATGACAATGATACCATTGAGAAACCGACTAATTAATTTCTTCCAGACCTCTTAATCCTTTTTGGCCCAAGGGTGAGGTAGGTTCTGGTGCTTGAACATTGGCTCGATGAGTTTTCTCCATCATTAAGGGCATTATGCTTCCAACAGTGGTAAAGCATGACAATGCCTGCTTCTTTTATGACGAAAGAATCACATCTTATCCGTCCAAGGTTTTAAGCACCACCAGAAGTCGAAAATATTGTTTGTGTTAAAGCAATATTTTTCATGCTTAATGGAGATGCGGCGGTCTACAAAGAGCATATTCATGTAGATATGCAATGAAATGATAAAGCTTCTTTAATCTAATTTTTTACTACAGGAAACTGGGAATTTCTCCCATCCATATGCCAGATAGTACAAAATTAGCTGACGAGTGGGATTTTATTTGTTCAATCTAGTCTAATTCCTTTTGGTTTTGGGTGAAATATGATAGCATGACAATAAACAAGTCTGAATGAGTCATTATTCTGCTGCAAGAGATTTCTACCCAGCAGAACAAACCAGAAAACCCAGTTGATGCGTGCCCCTCAAAGAAAAATTTTGGTCAACCTTTACCCACCATGGTGCATTAACTAATCAGCAATTTAGACAAGCTAATCCCATAAGAGATTCAAGTTCAGGCCAGTGTCTTGACAAACTAAAATAAGAATAAAACTAATCAACTGGATTAAAGGGTGCAGTACAAAGCAATCAAAGCACTAGTAAACCAGTAGCTTCCTACCGTTGAACATGTTAGCTCACATTTCAAAAGCCGCATCCATGCTGAAATTACCACTAGTCCACATACACTTTCAGGTAACATTGACGAAATTATAGGAAGAAAACTGCCAAGAAAGTTGAATAAATCACCAATCAACATGCAAAAGGGATAAAGCTCAACAATTTAATGGTAAATATGTAGTTAACTAGCCGGATGTGTCCTAATATCTTGCACATATAAACTTGAGCTTAAGGAAACACAACGCAAGTCTAAGCAACAAAATTCATCAAGCTCTCTAAGCAAGAAAATGAAACCATTAAGTGTTGGTTGCCCTAGTATATATCTGTTGGCTTGAATGGGCCGACACCATTCTGATCAAACCTCTAGCCATCAATTCTCTGATTGCCTTCCTTGCAAGTGATCCACTAATCTGTAATGTTGGATCAAGAAATCAAATTAGGAGTAAGAAATATAATAGAGAAAAGAGATTTAGGCTTCTGTGAATATTAAACACAGAGAAATGTCTTAGATGTGGTATTCAACTTGCCATTGCAAACCAAAAGATGGATTACATATTTAATATTTAATTGACATTATTGCTAAAACCTACAAGTGTTGTGTCTAGCTTAGCAAGAGACCAGAAAGTGTTTATAACATGTTAAAATACTGCACAAATTAGCAGAGATCAAGTGTTAAGCATGTAACGCATCTTTTTTAAGGGATTCACCAGAAATATAGAACATGCATAACAAGAACACAGGGGGTCCTCCTTCGTGGGATCGACAAGCACAGTTTGAAAGAGAAAAATTGATGCAATAATCATAACTATCCACAGGAAGTGTGATGATGTTCATAAATAGCACACATTTTGAGCCCCATTGTTTCAAAAACTCATTTTCAACAACATATTCTCCAATAAAATAATTTTAGACGTAAACCGAAAACTTTTCTTATTTTTGAACCACACATTCTCCAAAAACATAACTATTCCAAAAAACATTTTTTCCCCAAAATGGCAAACAATGGCTCTAGCTGTTAAACAAGCAGATTGTTTAGCTTTTTAATCATTACCAACAGTACCATCAGAACTTATTTCATTTGAGCTTCTATAACCAGCAAAGACTAAACATGATTGATAGACACACATGTTGCACCTAGCATGTAAATGCGATAAGGAAAAATCAACTCAATTTTAATACAATTATGAATTATGATACTGCATTTCTGGATATGACTAAACAGCAACTATGTAGATCCAAGGGCATGAACTGCGAAAATAAAATTACAAAATAGATCTATTCATTAATTACCCTGAGACGATCGGAGAGTACAGAAGGGGTGATAAGCTTGTATTTGGGAGCCTCAGAGAGCAGCTTGTCGTATGTCGCCTTGTCGAACAACACCATATTGTTTACCTTCTCCTTTTGCTTTCCCTTGCTCCACTTCTGCTCATTTTACAAACACACCACCACACACATATAAGTATAGCATAGTATTTAGTAACACACACACATATACGTATAACAAATTGTGCCGACCTTCTTTTTCTGCTTTCCACCACCAGATTTTGCTGGCTTGGACGATGGAGGGGGAGCCTTATCCTTCTTCGGCGCCTGCATCCATCCAAATAAATTAAACCAAATTATACCTACAAGAGCGTATTGATGTAAAGGCTGAAGAGAGAGGAGAGTGGTAGACTACCATCGGAAGTGTAGAGAGGAAACGGCGGAGAGCGGCTGTCAATAATGTCACGAGAGGAAGTGTGGTGACAGAGAAGGCGAGAACCTAATAGGGTACCGATCACTGGCCCTTTTATTTGCCCAACACAATAACAAGATAAGCGCGTCGTTTGTTTAACACTGGTTAGAAGGCCCAGACCCAATATAGCAACGGAAAGAGCACACGTGATTGTAGTCCAAAGTAAGTCCATGTTTCACTTACAATCTTTAAAAGGAAAAAATCAAAAGTCAGGTGTTAACTTTTGTCACAATTCAATTTTCAGGTGTCAAGTTTTAAAATGCAAAATTCAAATATTAGCTAATTAATTAAAAATATTTATTAATTAAATATAATAAAATCACGATTATACAATTATGATCACATATACATAATTATTGGTCACAACTAATTTATCAGTCACATATTATCAAATTAATCAGTCAAACATAATTTTGATGTCACAAATCAATAAGTTTGTAGGTCACAGATTATTTCGAAATCACAAATTACAAAATTATAGGTCGCAGTTTATTCTATTGGTTTCAAAAAAAAAAAAAAAATTATAGGTCACAATTTATATGTCAGTCACATATTTTCAAATTTGTTGGTCACAAATTATTTTTCAGTTACAAATTTTCAAATTTTAAGGTCACGATTTAATACTTAATCGCGATAACCAACAATTGGTCACATATACCAAATATTGGGTCACATACCATCGCCACCACCACTTGTAACCACCATTACCCTAAGACCATCGCCAATACCACTGGTATCACCATCGTCAACCGCCACCGCAACCTATGATCGCCACCACGGTTAACACCTTCACCTGCACCTCCACACAAAAATCATCGCCGCCAATACTTCTAACTACACAACCAACAAAAGCTACCACCATCCCTTGCCACAAACACACCACCACCACCACCCCTGCCACAACCAAATTCAATATAAGCCACCCGAAACCGTTAGATCCACTACCACAAAATCACCATCATCATCACCACACAAACATACCATCCAAATCTCTAGTGCACCGTCGGAGCAGCAACACAACGTGAAAAGTTGTCGCAGTAAGCGTGTGGATCTGTTTCTGCTTCACCGCGCTACGTTGCAAACAGCTTCGCTTATTTCCCCTTCTCTCTCAATCTAATGAGTTCAAATCGGGGCACGCACAAAGTCAATTAACCGTCGCAATTCGCGATGATTCGCATTCTTTCTAGTAGGCATTTCACTTTCCTTTTGGGGCAATATGGATTGAGGGTAGGTGATTGGGCTGGAGACAACAGTGGGCGGAGACGACAGGAAGATGAGGAGTCCATGATTGCTGGAGAGAGGTGATGGTTGGTACATAGAGGATGTAGGGAGGTGAGGAGGCTCACCACGGGAGAGAGATGGTGGGTCAAGAGTGGGGAGAGAGAATTGGGAAATGAATTAGGGTTTTGTTAGATGGAGTGGGTGAGGAGTATTTTGATACCTGATTTATTAATGATGAAACTTCAACCCTGATTTTTGAATTATAATCTTTAAACAATTGGGATTATGTAATTTCCACATCTTTAAAGCTTTAAAATTCATTTCTAACATTTCATTTTCCTAATAAATAATTTTACATGTAAACTTATTTTTTTTTCCTAATTTTTTACCATATTACTATTAAAAAATTTAAATTTCCGAAAAAATGAGGCTCAAACAAACCCTAAGACATTCTTGTCAAACATTAATGAGAAAATTTAACGAATCATGTTTCTAAGTTTCCATAATGAATAATGTTATCTAGTACCCATGACACCAGTTTATAGACTATTATGTGACATGATCAATTAAAGGTAAAATTATATGATTCATTTAATTGTACATTTTATTTAATGACATTTAGTGTCATTTAAACTGATGGTGTAACACAAGTGTTGTTAAATAACATTATTCTTCTATAATAGAAAATCAGGTAAAATTTTATATTTTGTAGAAATTAAGTATTTTTAAATTATAAATATTCTAAATACATTTTTAGTAATTATTTTTATTTAAAACAAAATCCTGTTAATTGTGCCAATTTTTAATTGATTTTATATTTCAAAATTTTATTTTGAAAATAATTCATATCTTTTACTATATTAAAATTTTTTTTTAGAGAGAAACAAACTATCATTCTTCTACCTTATTTCGTTCAACCTCTCCGCCACATCTATGTCATCGTCATTGTATGTTTTTTACACGTACAACCAAAATGGAAATCAAGCAATTTGTGGTTCAAAATTGTTGAATTTCATTTGAAAAAAACTAAGTAACATAAGGGACATATATAGGTCACAATTTTAAGTTAATGTTAACAAAACACAATCGGAAAAAGTTCATTACATCACTTGTCTAGTCTGTGTTGATCAATGGTTGTGCTTGAGGCATTCTTGTTAGAATTTTATAGAACTTTAAACTTCATGAATCTCAAGAACTTGAAAATCTAATTATTTTATTGTTAAAATCCTTCAGTGAAATCACCAAGAGAATTATTAAATGTGGAACATATTTTAATTCATTGGGAATGATTTTTATGATTGGGTCATGATTTCGGATCTTGAATTTTGGAGATCAACAACAATCTTTTTATGTTTGGCTTCTTGATCTTTAATCTTGAATATTGACTCTTTTGATTCTTGAATTCGTGTTCTTGACTTTTGATCCATAATCTTGATTGTTTCAATATCTTCTTCTTGATTATTGATTTTGATTGTGGATTTTGAATCTTCCTTCAATATGTTTTCTCTTGATATTCTTGTATTGATGGGCTAACACAAAGAATAAGAATCGCATATGAAATGGAGACCATAACCCTATTTACTGTTTTCATATGTATTTTTGGTCTATCATGAAATACAACTCTAATGGATCCGATCTCTACACGTATTTGGTTCATATTTTGATTAGATGTCCAAAGTCCATAACTTTAATTCTTTATGGAAAAAAAATTCATAATCTAGGTATATTATTTTCACCAATTCAAAAATTCGGTAAATAGTTTAAAAATTCAAAATTAAAGTATATATTTAATTAATTAAAAATATTTATTAAATAAATATAATAAAGTCACAATTATACAATTAATTGTCACAAATTCATAATTATAGATCACAGATTTATTTACTGATCACATATCATCAAATTAATTTGTCACGAATTATTTCGTGGTCATAAATAAAAAATTTTGTAGGTCACAAATTATTCAAATTACTAGTCACAGTTTATTCGTGGGGTCGCATATTTTCACATTTATTGGTCACAGATTTTTTTTTGTAAAGATCACATGCCAAATCATTTATCACATACACCAAAAACTCCATTCGCGATCTCAATTCACTACCAATACTTGATCACGGAGCAACCAAATAATTTGTCACAACAGTCTCTATTACATTTCATCCCATCACAACACCACCACAACCACAGGCAACAACAACAAAAACGATTACCAAAACACAATGACCAACTGCACCACACCACCACACAAATTATCTAATGACTTCTATGCACTAAATCAAAAAATCAACATTACTGTCCCCACAAAGTAAGACTAGAAGGTACTATGCAGTAGGCAGCAATGGCACATGCCTGCCATCTGTATCACTATAAATACACTAAACCCCACTTGATGCTGCCCTTTTCAATAGTGAAAAGGAAAATCTAACTTTGGATATACATTAACATTGTTGGTTCCATTTTTAAAAAACTTAATCCAGTAGCAATATCCCATATATCAAAAGAAAAAAAAACAATTAAAATCCCCTTTTGTCATATTGACAGAATCAAATGGGGTTTTGGTAGTTGATGTTTTAAAATTTTCATAATCCTTATTCCAAATCAACGACTTCAAGCTTATGGCGCCAAATGCACCCTTACTGTTCCCTGAAAGCAAAGCTAATTAGTATATTGTATAAAATATAGCTTCGAAAACAAGAATTGAACCTTTGGTTTAAAATTAATTGCAGGAAAATGAAAGTAAGTACACGCAAGCAATATTTGTGCTTCTGTGCCTTCCTTTTGTTTCGGTAGTTTTGAGAAAATTTTGGAGACAAAAACCCTTTAATCCGTACTCAAAAAACATGCAGAGAAAGTGAGTGTGAGAGAAAGATTAAGGAAAAGATGGCAGAGGAAGGCCAAATGCGTAGCACACCACACCATACCGTCGCGACGCTGTCCCCACTTACACCACAGAGAGAAAACAATACCCACATGTCTCCAGCTTACACCACAGAGAGAAACAAAAAGAATAGTCGCCCAAGGTTGCTTTAGAGCTTCGCCGCCACCGTGAATCACCGCCGTCGCCGGTGGCAACGATGGTGTTTTATGGTAGAGAGAAGGGAGAGAATACAGATGGTAGAGAGAGAAACGAATTAGGGTTGAAATCGAATTTGGGTGAAATATTTAATATTTAAATTATTAAATTAATACCTGATTTCTGAATAATGAAACTTCCGGCGTGATTTTTGAATTGTGATATTTAAAGCCTTGGTATTATGTAATTTCCCCATTCTTTATTAGATTACATTAAATGTGCTTAACTTTAAGATAGCCTTTAATATATACTTGAATTACAAAAGAGGCTTTGCCATGATCTTTTATTTCAAAATTCTATGACAAAAATATTTTTATTTTGTACAATAAGCCTATATAATTGCAGACAAGCAGTATATCATCAACATACAATATTAGAAAAATATAGTTACTCCCACTTAACTTGTAATATAAATTATCAATTGCGTTTATTTCAAAGCCAAACAAGATAATAATTTGATGAAATTTGTATTGCCATTGACGAGAAGCCTGCTTAAGCTCATAGATGGGTTTCTTTAGTTTGTAAATCGTCTAATGTAGCTTAGATAAATATGTGTCACTAGTCCTATAATAATTCTAAAAGAGTCTTTCACAAGAATCGGAAAGAAAATCTGTTTAAAATCAATGCCTTCATTTTAAGTAAAGCCATTTGCTACAAAACAAGCCCCATATCTCTTCACATCACCCTTAGAATTCCTCTAGTTTTAAATATCCATTTACAACCAATGAGTTTCACACCTTCAGGCAATGTAATAAGTTCTCAAACATTATTTTCTTTTATGGGTTTTATCTCTTTATTCATAGCATCAATCCCCTCTTAAAGATTATTACTTGGCATTGCTTGAAAATTGTTGATTGGTTCTTCCTCCATCAATCCAATGCTATCTTTATTTTATTGGAGAAAGTTTATAAAGTCATTCGGAATTGCTCTTCTCCTTTCTCTAGTAGATCTCATTAATGACATTTGTTCTTAATGGTGTTGAGTTTGTTCTTGTGGAACAATCTTTTGATTTTATATAGGTATTTTTTTTTATATTGCCTTGATCGAAAATTGCTTCTTGAACAAGACCTAGAGTACGAATTTGTCTATGGTCTTGATCATTGTCAATTATAGAAGAGATATATGCATATTCTTCCTCAAAAACAAAATCCTTAACCTAAAAATACTATCTCCTCCTGGAAACTCTACATCATCAAAGAACAGGAAATTTTTCTGTTTTGAAAATTGACTTGATAGTAGGATCTTAAAAAAATTTGTAACCTGTTAACCTTTTATAATGTCCTCAAAGAATAGCCTTTTTTAAGACACTATTTTATTGGATCTTAAAGGAAAATTGGAAAATATCCTTAAAGAATCGAAGTCGGTTTTCTTTATTTGTCATATAAGACCTTGCCTTAGTTGGGCAACACAAATGTACAAGTGCTTTAAAATAGGCTTATTGCTCGTCCAAAGCTCATAGGGGGTTTTGACACTTGCTCTACTTGGAATTTTATTGAGAATTTAAACTGTAATCTTTAGTGCTTCTTCCTTGATAGATTATGGTAAGGTGAAATGACTAATCATATTTCTTATGACGTTCTTAAGTATTCTATTTTGTTTCTTAGTAACACCTTTCATGCTAGGAGACTCTACCATAGTGTACTATGGGATGATTCCACATTCCTCTACGAATTTAGTAAAAGGCCTTGGGCATTATTTTTCTGATCCATCACATAAGCCATAGTATTCACCACCAAGGTCAGATCTGACATGTTTTATTTTTTTGCTTAGTTAATTTTCAAGCTAGCCTTGTAAGCCTTGAACATGTCTAGTAATTGAGATTTTTCATAAATGAGAAATAGGTAGCTGAAACAAGAAAATTCATCTACGAAGTAAATAATTGTTGACAATTCTAAGAAGCCGGAAGGAATAATCCACGGATATCCGTATGAATTAGTTCAAGACGTCCGAAGTAAAAATTCTGTACATCGAGGTTTTATGATTTATATTCTTTGATCTTCAACCCGAGTAAGCATCATATCATATAGATGAGAAAAGTGTGAACGGAAATTCACAAAATGTAAAATTTCTTCATATTGCAACAATGAATGTTGAAGCAACTTTAAAATTTTTTAATATGATTTATCAAATTTATACATGAGATACTTTAAATTTCTTATTGTAAACGAAAATTTGAGATAAAGACAATTATCAAAAGAGCTGCTTGTTAAACCAACAGATGACACAAAGTTATCAAATCTCTTGTACCATTGCTTAGGGGATTATTTTAGGCCATATAATGATCTTTTTAAAAGACACACATGATTGGTCTTTTGATATCAATAAATCCTTGTGGTTGACACACACACACACACACACACACACTATATATATATATATATATATAGATCACCATGCAAGAAAGTAATTTTAACATTCATTTGTTCAAGTTCAAGGTCATATTGTGAGCAAGCATAACTCTTATAGTAGTGTATTTTGCAAGTGGGGAAAAAATCTCATTATAATCTATGTCAGGTTTTTAGGTAAAAACTCTTGCCGCTAATCTGGCTTTGAATCTAAGGGATTGTTTTGAAGAAATTTCCTTCCTTAATACTATAAACCCACTTGCTGTCGAGTGAAGACTTATCTTCAGGTTTAGGTACAATGTTCCAGTGTTACTCTTTACTAAAGACTTCATTTCTTCTTCCATAGCAAGCTGCCACTCTTTTGAAAGTTGGCAACTAACAGCCTCCTCATAAGATTTAGGCTCTTTAAAAGCCAAATCTTGATATGACAGGGCAACAAGGGATAAGTAATCATTCATTCTCACAAGTTCTCTTATCTCCCTTCTAGTTGTATCCTTGGCTAGAAGATAATCATATAAAGGATTCCTCAAGTCACTACTAGATCCTTGAACACTGCATTCACTGTGTTCATGAGAACTTGACACATCATCACTCTCAATTTCACCTTGGCCCCTCATTAAAGAGTTCAGGGAAAGGCTCTTGCTCTATGTTCAATCTAGTCGTTTCTTTATTTTCACTTTCATGAACTTTACTAGAGATCCTCCAACTCAAGCAAGGCATCTCAGTTTCAATAAAGGTCACATTTCTACTGCTGTCATCTTAAAACCCTTATTGTCTTTCATCCAAAGCCTATATACCCTTTTACTCATTCTGGGTATCCTATGAAAACATATTTCAGGAAACTAAGCTCAAGTTTTCCCGCACTTTGGTAGGAATAGGTTGTAGACCAAAAGTTTGCAAGGGGATATAATATGCCAATTTACCTGTCCACACTTCCTCAGGTATTTTTCTATCAACGGAACTAGTTGGTGTTCTTTTTATGATATATGCAGCTATCATAACAGTCTCACCTCACAAAACTTTTGGAACACCTGAGCTAAACATCATGCAACTTACCTTACCTAAAATAGTCCTATTCATTCCCTCAACTACAATATTTTGTTGTGGGGTATATGGAGCAATTTTATGCCTTAAAATTCTATCATCTTCATGCAAGTTGTCAAAATCAGAACTACAAAATTTTAAACCATTGTCTGTTCTCAAAATCTTAATCTTTTTAATCATTTGATTTTTAATTAAAGTTTTCCAGGCTTTAAATCTTTCAAAAATGTTTGATTTATGTTTCAAAAGAAATACTGATATTTTTCTTGAAAAATTATCAGTCAAGGATAAAAAATTATTTGTTCCACCTTGAGAGGTGGTGGATAATGATGGGCCCCACAAATTAGAATGTATGTACTCAAGTATAGATGCGGTATTTTGCCTTCTAGTGTTAAAATGAAGCCATTGATGTTTGTCTAAGGTGCAATATTCACAAAAATGAACTTTAGAAATAATGTCCCTTCCAAAGGCTCCATTTTTACTTAAAATATACAAGCCTTTTTCACTAACATGGGCCAATTTATTCAGCCATTTCAGGGTTGTATCACTCTTAGCACTAGATGATTCTACAATGTGACTTAAAATACTGGCTCTAGTGACATATGTCCCATTTCTTTTGGTGCCTCTGAAAATAACTAAGGAACCCTTAATTATTTTCAAGTGGACATTTTCAAACCTAGCTTGCGGGCCTATGTCATCTAGATTGCCTATTGAAATTAATTTTCTATTCAAATCAGGAACATACCTCACCCTTTTCAAGGTAAACGTGTACACATTTTCAAATTTCAAAGTCACACTACCTATCCCCTTTAACTCTATAGGCAACATTATTGCTTATAACTATCTCCCCTCCTTCAAGATCCTTAAAGTCTTCTAACCAAGTTCTCCTAGAGGTCATATGGAAAGTGCGGCCTAAATCTAGAATCCACTCTACAATCTGATCACTATTATTTGCAAAGTTTGTAGTATTCAGATCAGAAGTGGAATCAGTCACAACATAGACATCCATAGTCTTATCACCTAATGGCTCAACAACATGGCCTTCATCCACCTTAATCTCTCTTTCTTTTCATTTTTTCTCTTAAAACAATCCTTAATATAGAGTCATGTTCTACCACACCCATAATATTTCCTATTTCCATTCTTAGACTTTGTTCTATGCCTTCCTTTTCCTTTCTTCTTAAAGGTGTTACTCCCTTGATTGCTTTGACTACTTTGATTATTACCCTGTCTAGTAAGTGATCTACCTCTTACGAATAGATTTTCACATTTCTTACCTTGCCTTTCAGCCTTGACCTCCAATTCCTTAGTTTTTAAAGAATTTATTACTACTTCTGGGATCAAAGAATCTCTGTCATACTTAATGGCAGTTTTAACATCTCTATATGCTTCAAGTATGGAACCAAGAAGAATCACGGCCTTATATTCATCAGACACTTTCTCTCCAGCATTAGTGATATCTTATACCAATTTATTAAAGGTATCAATATTATTATCTAAATCTTTGGACAAATCAATCTTAAAGGTAAAGAATTTTTCTAAAAGAAAATTTTTATTGGGTAAAGATTTTACCAAATAAAGTTCTTCTAATTTTTCCCACAGGGCTTTAGCATTATTAGGCTTTCCTACTTTTCTAAATACTTGATCAGACAAATGAAGAATAATAAAAGTATAGGCAATTTCATCAGATTAAGTTTTTTGTTCAGCAGTCATAGTTTCAGGAAAATCACCAATTATTTCATTTGAAACCTTTTTTTAAACAAGGACACATTTCATTTATTGCTGCCAAATGGGGAATCCCCTTTTCCATTAAAAACACCAAGTTCAAATGTGGTAAATGTTTGAAGTCAATGTTTAACTATAAAGTGAAGATATCCCAATTAGAGTTAAATAGTACACAGTGTCACTCAAATATATAAAATATCAGGCAATCAACAAATTACAGATGATGCAGTGAACATAAAAAATAGCAAGATTAGAACAGATATAGGAAAAATAGATTTACACCGTGTGTTGGAATTTACCAGGACCCTGTGAGGTTCATGACCCCATGTCATGGTACAACCCAACACACGAATCAGAAGGTAAAGGAGACACAAAATAAAGAAAGATTAAGGTTAGGGAAGTTTTTAACCAATAGCCTCGAGTCTCACCCACAAAAATAACTAGGTGTAATTAGACAGGTTTGTAAAAAGTTAGATCCGACTCCCAACACCAAGATTAAAGAAATAATCGTCGAAGAACCAAAAAGATGTCCTAAAGAATCTCCACCAGAAACTAAGATCCACAGCCAATAGGATCTACGATTTTCAAAAACTTTCAGATTTTTCAAGATCCGATTGTGAAAATTATTTTTCTACAACCAGATCGCGAAGATGAAGACTCGAACTTAAATATTCCCAAGAACACAAAACATCAACAAATGAACACTAACATCAGGAATTGATTATTTTGGGCCTAGAATAACATTGTACCTGTGTGTACAAAACGAAATAATGAATAATGAATATACAAATGACAAAATTATCGAAATTGTTGTCCCAATAGATTGCACGTACAACAACCTTAAATGCATAATATTTTCTATGATGAAATTAAGTGTATCAACACAGAAAATAAAAATACAATATAGAGTAAAGAAAAACCTACTTTTGATAGAGATTTTAGATGATATTTCTCTAGCATTTTATTTGGAGCTCAAGGGGAAGGATAAAGATCTTGCAACGTTTGGATGTTGATAACTTCGAAAAAAAAATGATATGATGCAACTGTAGTTTTCTGAAGCTATAATTGATAATTCAGTAACATCAGTTCAGAAATTACCTATTACGGAATGAATTATTGTTGATGTATATAATAGTATATTGGGAATTGAGGAAATGATAAATGAATGAGGAAGAAATATCATTTCAGTAGTCACTATGGATGGAATTTCAAAAGATAAAGTGTTTAAGAACAAGACATTAATTAAGAGAAGTATTTCGATACATGCAATACACAATAACTTTCAATTCAAGGTAAGTACGCCGAACAAGAAAGAATATGTGTTAAAGTATACTGATAATAAATGTAAATAGACTTTTAGAGCTTCAAGACTTGGTGGAACAGATATGTTTAATGAAGGCATATTAAAAATCATCATATATGCTTAAATAACATCATTTTGGGAGATCATCGTGAAGCAACCAGCTCAATAGTAGGAGAATTGATCATGTATAAGTATATCTCAAAAACAGCATACACTCCTACAGATATTATAAATGACATGATGAATACATATGGAGTGTCGATGAGTTATGAGAAAACTTGGAAATCTAAGGAAAAAGCGTTGGAATTGGTGAGAAGATATCCCGCTGAGTCATATAAGAAGTTTCCAGAATACTTTTACATGATAGAACAAACAAATCTTAGATAAGTTACAAAAATTGAGGTGTATTAGTACAACAATTTCAAGTACCTCTTCATAGCATTAGGAGAATTTATTCAAGGATGGAAGTATTGTAGATCAGTTATAGTAATAGATGCTACATTCTTAAAAGACAACTACGGCGGAACATTTTTACAACATGTATGCGAGATGTCAACAACAATATCTTCATATTAGCATTTGGAGTTTGTAATTTAAAAACTAATGATCCATGGGAATGGTTCTTAACTATGTTAAAAGAAGCTTATGATATATGTAAAATCTCAAGATGGATATGCAAGCATGAAAAATGCAATTCACAAAATGTATTAGAATGTAATGCATGGTTTATGTTCTAATCACTCGTTAAAGAACTTGAAGTCATATTTTGGTAGAAGAAAAAGGGAAAGAATATTGCAGAACATTTCAATGGGGCTATAAGATCATATTCTAAGAATGATTTTGAGGTTCATATCAAACAACTTGATGAAATCAATATAAGGATTCGTTTACATTTGGTATGTTGTCATTGTTAATTGTCACCATTTATTTAAAGAGTGACAGAATGTCATTTTTTTGTTAAATGTAACATGATATGTCACTTTTTGTTTAAAATATTTGTAAACGTTGATACTTTTTGTTAAAAGCGAGTTTAGAAAGAGAAAGTCACTTTTTAAACGAAGAGTGACAAAATATGTCACCTTTTATTTAAAAATTTGTAAGTGTTGATACTTTTTTGTTAAAAGTGAGTTTAAAAAATGATAGAAAGTCAATTTTTTGTTTTCAGTTAAATAAATATTAATATTTTGAATCTTCTTTATGCAGAATGATATTGGTTATAAGAAATAGTCAAAAGCTTACATGACAAACAACAGATTTTTTACAATAACTTTAAATATAGTTGAATCAGTAAATTCGGTAACAAAAGCAAAAAAAGATCATCCAATAAAGCCTTTATTTGATTCGTTAAGATACTTGTGAAAATAATGGTTTGTTAAGCATATAAATGATGCACGGGCAACCTTGACAACACTTGCCCCACTAAACAAGCAGAAAAGCTAAGAGAAAATTCTGTGAAGTCAAAGAAAATGAAGGTAAAAAGTTATAAACCTACTCTCTTGTTGTTATTGTATGTCAAGATTTCTATTATAACATGATTTACAACCTCTATTCATATTGAATTTTCACTTTAAATCTTCATTTAATATAAAATAGTGACAAACTTATTGATAGATTATTTCGTTGTATTATGTACACAGATATCAACTTCAAGTTTAATATTGTACTAAGTTAATGATGGTTGTGCCTCATATTTGTTGAACATGGAAGAAAGAACATGCACATGCAACCAATTCTAAGTGGACAAGATTCCGTGTGCACATTTACTTGTGGTTATTGCAAAGATAGAGAGAGATTCATATTCATATTGCTCGGTATATCATGCAACAGATATGTATATTCAAACATATAGTAGAACAATTTTTCACTTGAAGATCACAATGACATAAATGTATCAAATGAGGTAAAAACAAAAATAGTCTTGGCTCCTAATCCAAAAAGAAAATCCGAACAATCTAAAGAAAAAGTAATACCATCAAAATGAGAGAAAATCCAAAGTTCAAAATGTGGAAGATGTGGGAATAATGACCACAATCGTAGATCATGTCAAAATCCAACAAATGTGAAAAAGAAACCACAAAAGAAAATAAAGTTGGAAGATAAATAAAACTAGATTATTTGATATTTTTTGTTTTATTTATTTTTCAATTCAAATATTCTAAGCACTGCTAAAATATTTTAGGCAACATGTCAATTCTTAAATTTATTATGTTTGTAATTTCATGTTAAAAAAGTGACAATGAATTTTGATGGATTTTGTTTAAAAATTGCTTTGTTGTGTGTGTATGTGACAATGGATATCATTTGCCATTGACATTAGATCCACAGTTACTTAATAAATCAACCAGGTTCCAACATCGTCCACTGAGCCTTTTAATATGAATACAAAAGATCAAACTACTACAACCAGTGACATAATGTTGTTTTTTAACAAAAAGTGACGTAAGGTTAAAAATGTGACATTATGTCACTTTTTTGACATACAAGGATCTACCATATTAAAAGCTATAAACATGTTATAGTTAGGTAACATATTGCATTTCTTGAAAACTAGTACTAATATTGAATAGCTACATCAACAATATTCCTGCTTCATTGACATTATAAAGAAAATATGTTCAAAACTTCACAAAAACACATCTTTAGAAAACATACTTAAAAAATTGACATAATATTACTTTTTGTCACGCCTTGTGAAACTAGATGGTTAGCACATACTTCCTCCTTCTAAGCCTTGCTAGAACAATATATGCATTGCAATATTTAACAAATAATGATAGAGTACTTTGACCTTGAAGTAGTAGGATAGGTTCACCCTCGATTATGACAAGTGACATACAAGCTACTAACTTGCAAAAAAGCGACATACAAGTTGCTAGCATATTAGATGCTACAAAGATGTTATAGTTGGGTACTAGTACTAATATTGATCAGCTACATCACCAATATCCTTGCTACATAGTTATTGTAAAGGAAACATGTTCAAAACTTCAAAAATTAACAATGGAAGCTGTGCTAGCACTATTAACATTGTCGCCTTTTTTTTTTTTAAATTAGTCATTACATACAAGGCATTAGTTACCAACCAATTTATGTGCATCCATAAAATATTCTAACAACGAAATCAGTCATTACATAATAAAACATGTCTTCACTTTTTCAAAATCATCTTCTTCTCTATCACATCAACATATCACTAATCTGTTTCCTTTGACACCCATTCATTGTCTGCATCATATTCCTCATCTTTCTTCTTCTTTTCATAAGAGTATAATTAAGCTGTCAACTTTCTTCTAATATATGGAATGTTAAATGTCTTTGACATTTCATTTAACTTTCCATTAAAAAATAATAGGCATAATCAATTACATATATTCCACAATATCCATTGCATGCAAAAAAAAAAGAAAAAGAATTTAGACAATTAAATACCTAAATGTCAAAAAAAAAAAAAAAAAACTTTAGAAAGCAATCTAACCTATTATTGTAGAGGTTTTGGAACCATTTTTACAACCAATAGTTTCAAAGCATCTTGTTCTAAAATGCATTTTCCGTCAAAAAAAGCTAGTATGAAATAAAAGATGAAGAATTGTATCATAAAATGATTTAATAGCCCTCAAGTACTAAAACTTTTTTGATAACCTTGTAGTACGAATTATATACATTAAGGAAAACATGTTTAATGTCAAAATGACAGAGAATCCAATGGGCTAAATTGGATATTCTCATTGGTATAAGAACAAGGTCAACAAGGATCCAACTTGTATTACATGACATATACAACCTGATAATATTGAAAGAAGAGAGCAAAAAATCAGTATACAAATCTCTCATTTGGCTATCAAATGAAAAGTCTGTTGTTGTAGCCTTTATGCTTATACCATGTCTATGTCTTGACATCTTCCTCAACTAATAAAAACATACATCGATATGCTACAAAAAAGGGAAAAATGACAAAATCAACGATTGAACTAAAAATTATACAAAAGAATCTTAAAACACCTACAAATAAAATAACTTACTGTATCTTCCAGACATTCGTTAGGAGTAAACAATTTGTAGCACCACTTTTTGGCAGATATAGCATTATCACTAAAGTAAAAGCAAGGATTGATAATAGAATTTCATCATTGAATTGTTTATGCCTACATCAAATAATGCAAAAAGTCACATGAAATGTCAATTTATTGGAAAAATTTCACAAACAAACAAATATTAGTAATAATTTACTTCTTCCTTTTTTTTTTTTTTTTTTATCAATCTCTTGTCGTACCAAAGCTTAAAAGCATCAACATCATGTGCCATCGGATGACCCACACCAACTTAGAATGCAAAAGTACCTTTTAAAGTATGTTTCTTAGTCCTTGATGTATAATAAAATTCATTGACCCAAGGGGACTTAAGGTGCACTGCAGGTTTCTTTTGTCTTTTAAAGGGCATGTTTGGGGTCACATCATTATCAATATCAATAGTTTCAACACTTTCCTCTTCAATTCCAGTTTAACTTCAATTGCAGTCATGACTTCCACAACTTTTTCCCAAACTTCATCTTCAATTCAAACTCAAACTCCTTTTCTAGCAATTCAATTCTGCCTTTATTAAATGGTGACACAACATGCTAGAATATGAACAATAACACAAATACAAATGTCAAATTATATTAACTTAAAAATAAACATAAGTTATGAGAAAAAAGATAATAAAATGAAAATATAAGTACTTATTTTTTTTGCTAAACTACGAACAACAATATCATCAACTCTTAACTAATCATCTTCATAAAATTCTACTTCTTCATTCAAATTCATTTTGAGTGCCTTCTCACTTTTTTCAACTACCTTGTTACTTTTTAACTGACTTGTCAGTTTTTTCCACTGACTTATCATTTTTTTCAATTGACTTGTCATTTTTTTTCTGACAGACACTTCAAATTCTTTTCGCCTACCACTCATTTCAATATCAATACCTAAAGAAAACCTAGAGAAATCATTAAACACTTGATCTATTTCGTCAGGTAAACTCTTCACACCATCCTACAAAAAGGTCACAAGATACAGGAAAAAGTCACAAAGATACTTAAAATGTGAAATAAGTTAAAAAAAAGTGACAAAAGCCCAACAAAAAGTCACTTGTATTAATTTTAAACTCGAAAACTCATGAATACGTTCATCGGTTCTTCATTACCAACTAGCATCTTCTCTACCGTGCGTTCCAAATTTTGTATACGCTCCATTAATTCTTCATTGGTTTTAATCCTTTCTTCAACATATATTAGATGATCCTCAATTGGGTTTGACTGGATTATAACTTCGAGATCTGAAATACGTTTTAAAATTAGATCATTTGATTGAACAACTTTTAGTTCAACCTCGGACAGTCGTCTCAAAAGTTCTTCATTCGATTGCTGGACTTGTTGAAAAGAATACGGAGTAGTAAAAAGCAATAAATTGAAATGGTAAGGACATAGTAAAAAGAAAAAAGGCCTACAAACCTCGTGAATCTTCCCTTCGTTTTTCTTTTCTATGGACCTTCCAACTCGATCGACAGATTTTGCTGTTCCTCCACCCAGTAACTTTTTTAGTTGAACAACAGGATGCTCAAAATCATCACCATCATGGTTAACCTAGAAACCTTCAACAAATAAACCAATTATATACTCCTCTTCCTTCTCTGACTCAAGCGGCACAATTCGATTTACTTTCAACTGAAAAATGCATAATCATATAAATAACCAAAAAAAAAGTGCTAAAGACATAAAATAAGCCCTTGTTTAAGCCACATTATTTTTCTTAGAATATATTTTTAAACAGTGTATTGATGAAAAATGTGTGGTTAAAGAATAAAGAAAAGTTTTGGATTTAATATTATTTTATTGAAAAATGTTAAATTAAAATTATGTCAAATCACTATTTAAGAAAATATTTTGTTGAAAAAATGTGGCTCAAACATAGCCTAAATAATAAAAGTAAATTAAACTTCTTTTAATCAAATAAAAAATGGTCTTTCTTAAACTCACAAATGTCACATGCTGAGGTTTATGCTTAATGCAGTAATTATACCGAGCAACAGCAGCGATAATTTCATAAATCCATACTTGAAAAGCAAGTAGGAACCGATTCAACCTCTACTCTAAAAGCTTCTTTACCATAAAAATATTCTTCATTCTCTTATTAAATGCACACTTTAGGAATGATAGAGTCATGCTAAAAATTTCTATATCCCATGAAAAAGAATTTAAATCATCAGACGTCACAAGACTAAAAAAAAAATAAAAAATAAAAAAGATGTAATCAAATAAACTACACCTATATCTACGACATCTTTATCTACAATGTCAGCAGGCAAATTTACACACACTTCTTAGACGTCTTTTGTTGAGATGCTTTGGTGACCTTTGACGTACTGTTCTTTCAAATGACTCTTCATTCAATATTGGGTAAAGTCCATTTCCAGTACATTTAAGCCCGACATCAAACAAAACTCTTCAATTGAAAATCTCACAAATTTTTCACAGATGTTGAACCATATTTCATTTGAATTAGGCTGCTTAACTTGTTTAAACAGCGACTGGTGTATCAATTGTGGTTGCTATACTATTTCCTTCAAATCGATGAAGGCACAAAAGCACGTATTCTTAAATAAAGTCCTCAGATATGGACTGGATTTTTCATTTAAATCTGTTATCACCTTCTATGGAGATAATAATATGACTTTCCTTTGAATCAACACACATTAGGGATTAATAAATCACAATCTTACAAAAAGAAAAAAAGATTTAGTTAAAATAAAATTCAACAATAAATACATGCATTAAGAAAGTCTGTAACATACACATTTGTAACATGTTATAAAAACTGAAAACATATTTGTAATATACAACAACTAAAAGAGTACACACACTAAAAAAGTGATAATAAATAAATAAATAAATAAAAAGCGACATAAACTTTAAAAAAAATAAAAAAGTGAATAAAGTCAAAAAAATGACATAAAGTTGAAAATTTGACAAAAATTAAAAGAAGTGACATAAAACCAAAAAATTGACACAAGGGGTTGTAGTATACTAGTTTAACAATATCTACCAAAACAAATACAAGAATTGAGACTTTGTTTAAATTTCACACCCATCACCACCAAAAAATTAAAGAATACAACAATCAAAAAGTGGCATATACTTAAAAAAGTAATGTAAACTTAAAAATAGACAATAATGCTCCAGGTAATGTCGAATCAAGGGGCCATTGATATTGCAAAGAGGATCAAAGATACCCAGAAGGCAACCAAACAATTAGCAATGGAAGAATCGAACAAGGAAAATAAAGGTGATATCTCTAGCATTGTTTCTCCTAATTTTGTGTACCCTTTCAGGCATCTAAATAGTAATAGTTTATTTTAAAAATTGACAGTAACAGTTTATTTTAAAAATAAAATTGAACAAATAGCATATGAGAATTGAACTCACGTTCTTTTTATCACTAGACTAAGTCCTAAGCATGAGTGTCGACTTATAGTTGCCTAGATTCAAGTGAATCTAGGCAAATATGATCATTCAACAACGTCCAAGTTAAGACATGATCATTCAAATTGATAAAGACAAACATTAGTAAAGACAAGTTGACTAGAAAAACCTTGGATCGTTGAATTTTAGAAAAACCTTAAGCTTATTGAATGCGGAATATCAGTTCTGTTGAAAATATCATGACTTGATGGTATTTGGATTGTTAAATTAGTGAAAACACACTACAAGTGGAAAAGTATGTTGATTTACAATAGATGTGATAATCATTGTGTGCATGGTCATGTAGAACCAACAGTGCGACATTCTTGTATACGATATGCATTGATTTGTGCACTCTCGACTTGTTTAGCTAATCTCTACGATTCTATACCGTGGAAGTGTTGGCAAAAGACTACCATGGCAAGTTAATCAAAACCCTTAAAAAAAAGAGGGAATAGGGCATAATTTTCTCAAATATTTGTAATTGGCAATGTTTTGGGCTTGATTTAGTTGTCTGGGTGGGATGATTTATTTGCTACTTAATTATTATTTAACTTTTGCCATGTGAATTTCTATTGAAAAAAAATTGAATTGAAAGACTTACCCAGGCACCTGTGTTCGAAATTTGAACTTTTTTTGGCCATGTTCCCGTATATTACATTTTAAAAAATGAAATAATCGACATTTAGCTATAGATCCATATCTGAGTCCGAGCATCAAAGCCTCTGAATAACCAAATAGAAGAATCTAATTAAAAATATTTGATGCATGTCCAAAACATACAAATGTGAAATGTGGACATCATAAAAGAAAATGAAACAAGTGCATCCCCACGTATTACAAAATTAAACATTTTTTTACTTTAAAAAACTTTACTCTGATTCACATTCGTAAAATATTTTCCAAAACTTTTGGTTTGATTATTGACTTTCTTGCTAAACATTTCAGTTTTGGTCAAAGACTTTTTCTGGAGCCGTGCTTTTTGGCTAGGGTGAAATTCCAACCAAAAAACAGGGCGCCACGTTGGATAGCCGCCCCTCCAATTGGGGGCGCCACATGGGTGCCCTGTTGTTTGGCCGGTAAGACTTTTTCTGGAGCCGTGCTTTTTGTCCAGGGTGAAATCCCAGCCAAAAAACAGGGCGCCACATTGGATAGCCGCCCCTCCAGTAGGTTGTTTGGTCGGGGATTTAACCTAGCCAAACTGGTTTTTCCATTTTTTTGTGTTTCTTAATTATAGATTAATCTTGATACATGTAATACTTTATTCTAGGTCGAAATTTCCATGACCATGTTTCTGACTCTTTCTAGACCATGTTAGAGGGGCCTCAGATTTTAGTCTATTTCATTTTTTATTTTTTTTGGTAAATTAGGTTCACTAAGATTTTTTTATTAAAAATTTGATAAATGAAACATGGCCGGTTTTTGCATAGAGGTGAGTGAGGCTACCGCCTCCGGCCCATCATTAGAGGGGCCTCAGATTTTAGCCTATTTCAATTTATTTTTTTTATTTGGTAAATTAGGTTCACTAAGATTTTTTTATTAAAATTTTGATAAATTTAGTCCATTCCATTCCCATTTATAAATAAGGTCCAATAATGTTTTTCATTATGAAAATTTCATTTCTAAATTAGGCCCATTCAAATGTAATAGAGGGTGACATGTGGTGTAGGACTTCCCAAACTCATGTTACAGTGATTTCTTAATTTTACTCAACTTGTTCATCACATAGGTAACATTGGATTTATTTGTTTAAAATAAGAGACGTATTACTTGACTTGACAAAAATTAACGAAGATCCTTATACAAAGAGTAAAGTCATGTCCTTAGCAATATATGGACTTCAAAATTTTGAGTTCTTACTTAACATGATAACCTACTTCGGGTTATTATATACAGTCAATATTTTGAGTAAATTTCTTCAAATAAAAAACATGGATATTGATAGTGCTATCAACTTCTTAGAAGGAATTTTTTTATTTCTTGAAAATTATAGAGAAATTGAATTTTCTCTTGTCATGGATAAATTGACAAAAAGGGCAAGTAAAATGGGTTCCAATAAACTTATAATTTGAATAAAAAAGCAATTTGACAAAAGTAGTATTGATGATGTAAATCAATTGATTGAAGAATCTTTTAGAGTTAAATTCTTCATTTTTTATAATTAATTAAACTCTATCTTCTTTAAAATTCTATTTGAAAAATTTATACAATAAGAAGAAATATTTCATTTTTATTAAATTTGGAAAGGTTAAACCGTACAATTTTTTCAATTTGTTATGAATCTTGAGAAGAATTTTGGTCGAAGAATTTTTCTGCGTTTCTTAATTATAGATTAATCTTTTATACATGTAACACTTTATTTTAGGTCGAAATTTCCATGACCATGTTTCTGACTCTTCTCAAGGCCATGTTTCAGATATGCAAATCTGAAGTAATTGCAGATAGCACTGCCTGCTGTATTAGATCAGAAACTGCAGATAACATCTCGAGAAGGAGATAAACCTGAATTACTTCCAATTTCGCTTTCAATTTTTTTCCTACCCAACTCATCCTGGAATTCCCTATACAACTTCTCAGTTTTTATGCTCCTTGCTCTTACTTCTACCTAGGCGTCGAACATGACATGAGCAAATCCAGGAGTTATACGCCATTAGTCAAGAAATTTTTGGACAATTTGGACTTGAGAGATTCCACAGGCTTTCCCAACAATATTTGGAACGTAACACGAGACAGATAAATGATGCTGCTGCATTGCGAAACTTGCCAAGTTAGATGTTGTTTAGATGATCCCACTTGTTTGGTTTGTTGATATTCCTTAAGAACTTGGGAAATGAAGGGAAGGAACTATGGATTCCTGTTATTATGTGAAGAATTCAATAAACTAAAAAAGAACACAAAGAATTACGTGGTTTGGCGCTAGTGTAGCAACCTACATCCACGGGAGAAAAGAGAGCTTGTATATTATTCACTTATGTTTGGAGCTTACAATGAACCATATATATTCGCATTACATTAAGATTGCCTTATTAAGGATGAGGCAATCAAGGAAAGAGAATAACGAATTATGGAAATCTTCCAAAACGTGATTGAGCCATAATATTTTCCAATATTAGCAAATCCTTCAAATATCATCAAATATCTCTCTTCTCCAACATTATGTAATAATATGCGTTGACAACTAACAATCCTCCACGAGTCCTGATCTTATGAACTTGCTGCAAATTTATCTACAGAGTGCAATTCAGTGACCAAATTAATAAATAATTTTGCCAGCCAACGAGAAAATATTGAGCGCCCCTGTAGGAAAAGAAGTAGAATTCATAGGGAAATTAGAAGGTTAGAAGTGCTCTAAATTGAAGTAAAAAAAAAAGAGTTATGTCGCTAAAAACAAGGCTGACATGAGTCACATGACTGGAGATGTAAAAATGATTTAACCAGACACACAATTTCTAGTGGGCTGGTCAAGAACGCCCAGCTTGGGAAATGAACCTAAGAGAGTTGGCAGTGCTAATCCCCTGCCCACATTAGGCCGGCTAACAATTGCCCACGCTGAAGTTGTGTTGCCTTTCAGCAGTCAAATCGCGTTTTTTCGTTAATGTGGCAATGCCACCTCGGCAAGTGGGCATATATCTCCTGTCCACTATGAGCAAGAAATCATTTCTAAGAGAGTTGGTGCAGCACAATTGATGTATCGCATCTGCATAATTGGGAATCCATGTAACAGAGAAGAAAATGATACACATTACCTTACGCTAAAAACATATATATTACAATAAACATAGACTTTTCACTTGCATTTGGCTTGAAATACTCACAATAGTGGCCGGAGGACAATACCCATGAGAAGCAATATGCTGTGTGTATGGCATACAGCCATTTGACGAGAAAAAGGAAGCGGCAAGTGACGATAAAGACTGAGTAAGAAATGAAGGCATCAATGCCATGTTTGAAAAGCTAGGATCTTCTCCGAAGCGCGAGAAAATTATAGATATCATCAGGGCAATTCAGCCTAAGAGTTGTCAGAACCTGCTTGTATTTGGTTTCATTGTAATGAAATTCTAATGAAAACTAGTAATGAGTCCCATGAAATATGTGGATAATTTGTATGTAGTATAGTATGGCATCTCTAAATTAATACCCCAATAATTAACCCCTGATATTTAAAGAATTTTCATGAAATCGACGGCTTTCTGAAGCCATAAATTAATATTTCTGCTATCTAATACTTAATGCAAAACCTAAAAAAAATTAATTAGCAGAATTATGTTCCTTAGAGAAACATCAAACTAGAGTAGCTTTTTTCTTCTCGATTGCCCTGATAGAGCACGTAATGAGCTACAACATGGGTGTGTTTTGAAAGGTCGAGAAGATATAGGTGCGAGCCAAGGCCTCCTACTCTTTGTTAAACAAAGGGGGTCATCGTCCTTATCTTCTTCGACTTTTCATGATTGTCTTGTGACAATGCAATTGCTGTGAGATCTTTATCAAGTTTTTCATGGCTTCAGTTCTAGCATCCATCAGTTGTATTTTCGAAGTTACGCTTAGCATCTTGCATTTTATGGTCCATCTTTTGAAGTTCCCCCCAATAAAGAGTCATGTCATCCAAGAATTTGTATTGATGCAATAATAGAAACTCAGTTGCTGCCTATATATTCTATTAGAAGCGCGCGGCTTTTGTGCATGAACAATGATAAATGATTCCATTTTGTTAAAGCATGTTGACGATAGAAATCTGATCAATAAATTCCTCTCAATTACTTAGGATTTTCACCTCATTAACTCACCGATTTTGATACTCAAATTGAAATTATAGAATAAATGACTATTTGAGAGGAAAATATTTAAATTTGCATGATTTTCTTTGCAAAGGTATTTATAAATTTTCTTCAAAATTTTGGGACAACTGGGTCATTTGGAAAGAATAACAAGTGACGGCCTCTTACAGGCTAGTTTGTAACTGATTATATTTTAGACTCATGTTTTATTCATTTGCTTACGTGTCACACGTTCAATGGCATATAAGTCATACTTTAAATATTTATCCATGTATATTTTAACAACGGTAGTTCCACTAACCTGAAAGGGGGAATGGCTTGTCTTCCACTCATGCGAGCATTTTTACTCTTTGCATATCACTTTGCAAACAGGGGATGAGCTCGCATAATGAATTTCTCGATTCAACAAATAGTCCCCGAAGTTTGATTTTATTATTTATGTTAAATCTAGAACTTATTTTGTTCTGCTGAATTACGAAATTTCTTGTTTTTCATTCCTTGAATGTTGGTTTCAGTTCGCAACGAATTATGGTCGCAAGATTCAGTTCAATAGTAATTGGACAGAGATCAACCACGTTTTTATTTAGATCTGCATGGACAATGCATTTTTGGGACATTTCAACATGGAGAGTTGGTTTTTAGATGTCTACAATTCATAACACAGATCAACTAGGGAAGATGCAGTACTCTTTGCAGTTGCAGTTGAACCGTAATGGACCGACTGTTGTTCCACGCCTAATGCTGTGCTCAATCTTCGTTCAATAGATGGCCGTCTAGAGATTTTCGTTCCCAGAATTCGAATTTTTTTGTTTGTCTTGACACGACGAACTCATATTGTTATTGAATCAACTAACTCAATCTTCAATCATCCAAAGTAATCAGGTACACAACATTCAGGGCACAATGATAATAAAGTCTAGCACTGTTTGTGGTAACATCCAAGATTCTTACCGTGCCATGATGAAAATGGCGAATGGCTTCTACACAGTACAATAACTTAAAGGCCCTCAAAAAATCTTAAATGGTCTTCAAATGTCTCGCCATGACGGATTTTGGACACCGATCCATCATCCTCAACCTGGAACATCGATTAAAAAATTAATTAACTGGATAATGCAGGAAGAAAGAATTATAGCCATGGATTCTCAGCTCCGGTGATGGAAATAATGAACAGAATGGAGTGGGTAATTTCTCTACTAAGATTGCGTACATATGAAGAAAAAGAAAACGAAGTGGGATAGAATGAAAGAAACTAAGAAAAAAACATGACTAAATAGCAAAAGATGTGTGACAATATTGTCAGTATTATGTCTAATCCTGCTGAGTCTAATGCATACATTCCCATCCACACCACGAACGCACACAAATCATCTAGCTGTCCCCTTGGCTGTCCTTTAAAGCAAATTTTGATGCATCACCATGATTTTGAAGTGTCAAAATTTTAGTGGGACCCAATTAAGTTTTTCTGAAAGGTTGAATTGTTCCTTGATAAAATTGACACAAAAATTGTAGTGATGCGTCAAATTTTGATTAAGGAGAGACAGAGATGGCCGCAGCAGATCTGGAGTCTGTAAATTGTCTAGCTAAATATGGAAGTTATACAAGGTAGCTAAACTATAAAATAAGAATAAAAATCACTTCAAGGTCAACCGGGACAAGAATAGTTCACTAACCCAATATTCCGGTGGACGCATCTTGAGATTGTATGTTGAAGCCATACTCATGCAGTATGCACCTGCATCATGAACTACAAGGCCAGCACCCTGAAAGAAAATCAAATGAGCATAATGACATAATATTGTCCCAACTTCTTTGTGAAAAGGTTAAGAGACATTACCCTCGGTGGTGTGGGCAGTTCTCTGTCCTTCCCCAAGAAATCTGCTGATTCACAAACAGGACCCACGACATCAAAAGTGGAAACCTCGGCATCTGGGGGTGAAGGGGAAACTAGCTCTATGTGCTGCAATAACAAGTCATTCAGTCCATATCAGAATCAGTGACACAGAAACTCTCAAAGCAAGCAGAAAAATTATACAATAAAATGATATGTAGCGCCAGGTTCGTCATGGTAGGAAATTCATATTTTCCAAAAACACAATAAATAGCAACTGAAACCAAAGAGAGGGTTTATTTTTATTTTTATTTTAAGCGAATTTATCATTGCATTAGAGAGCAAGCTGATTGAGTACCTCAGTGCTCAGAAAGAAATACGAAACAAACCTTAGATATCATAATTACATTAATGGCTTATCAATCATTCACAGGCTATTTGGACTGTAGGATATTTTCTTGATTAATATTAAGTTGGTTTAATTCACTTGTAAGTAAAATTAGATCGGAACTTCACTATTGAGTTGCAATAAAACAGAGTTTTAAAGTGAAAGTTATGAAAGAGTTCTAGAAAATGAAAAAAATAAATAAATAATAAATAATATAAATAAAAAAATAATACATGCAGATGTTATATACCGATTAATTTAAAAGTAATAGAAATCTTACCTGATAAGCTCCATACAAACTAGGACGAATAAGTTCCGCCATGCTGCCATCAATTACAACAAAATTTTTGGTCCCGTTGGTTTTGACTCCAGTGACACGATTTACCAAGCAGCAAGTATTTGCAATAAGTGATCTTCCAGGTTCAATGATGAGATTAAGATTCCGTGAAAGGACCAACTCCCGAACCTACAGAAAACATCCATGACATGATTATGGCCCTGTTTGACCCACGTTCCCTCAGAAAATACATTCTTAAACAGTGAATTAATATTATTTCAACCATACATTTTTCAATAAAATAATATTACATGCAAATTCAAAACTTTTTCTATTTTTTAACCACACATTTTCCATTAATACATTATTCAAAAATGCATTCTTATGACAACAATGTGGCTCAAACAAGGGCTATATCAACCTTTACATGGTACCCCACAGGATGACAATGCATCTAAATGTATCCTGGCATCTCATGCAATATGATACATATTCGAGACAGACTAATTCTAAAAAGATAGTGCTATTTCCGCCGAAGTACAAGAGCATTACACCTTATGAAGAAAGAACTACGTCAAGAGCAAGCAGAATGAAAGATCTCACTGATTTAAAATGCCATGAAGAATGAAGTTGGATCTAACTGAAGTTATAGTACTTACAGTATCAATAAGATCTCTAGGAGTGGGAAGGATTGCTCCAGTATGATAATAATCAATTCCTAGACCACCTCCAATATTTAAATAATCAATTTCAAAGCCCTGGGCTCGAATTTCATCGATGTAGTTCACCATTAGGACTGCAGCATCTCTGAAAATGTCAACCTGGAGGAACAATCAATTCATATCATGTATTATTATTCAACAATCTTAAATAATAAAATAAATGCAGATAAATGCCTAAGTTTTTTGACTGTCAACAATGAGAACTATGTGCATCATACAAAAAAAAGTTGAGAATGGAAGTAAGTGGGTTGAGAATGGAAGTAAGTACTGACAGAAGACAAGAAAGAGATGCACAGAACTTAATTTTCATTTTTCCAAAAAGACAAAAGATATTTATGCAGAGATAGAAATGAAAAACATCAAAATTACAAATGTTCTCTCTTTTGGGAAGAACGGTAATGATGTGTGGATCAAAAAGAAGTGTCCACAAATAAAAAAGTAAAGGCTTGGTTCAATTGGTTAAATGCTGCAGCCAGACTTTTTGCCACAATATGAATTTGGAAAGCCAAAAAAAAAAAAAAAAGAAAAGAAAAGAAAAGAAAAAAGAAAAAAAAGCTTCGATTTCTTTTATTTTCACTTTCCTTATCTTAGGAGTTGGCATAGGAAGTTAGTGGCGAATAAGAATCATGGATCTAAACGTGTACACTCTTAAAACTCCAACAAATGAAATCTCGCGAGTGCAAAAATAGTTAGTTCAGGTATGAGGTATTATTTCAAAATAATAAATTAGCAGAGTTACAGAGTCATATTCATTAGGAACAACTAAACACCAAACAGCTAACTTTAAGAAGAATACCTTTGTAATGGTAGACCCCAGATGGCAGTGGGCACCAACAAGTTTCAGTTCTTGCGGATGTGCCTTCACAGAATCTAGAAACCACTGCAGCTTCTCATTTCGGATACCAAATTTGGAGTTCTTGTTCCCAGTGGCAACATATGGATGGACCTAATACAAACAGGCAGTAGATGCAATTCGATAATTACATTCCATGAATAAATATTACAAGTAATGCAATAAAATTAGCATTTTGTAAAGCCAAAGATGCAAATCTGACAAGGATCTTATCTGGAAGCAAGCTTACAAATCCATAGTGAAGTCAGCAACGGTAGTTGAAAATTTTTGGCTATGGTTGACCATGCTAATTAGAATAACAACGTGTTTCCAGCAACAAAACGCCAATGTAAGATTGAAGCATTCTCTTCTTGAGTTGAAATATACGAAGTATGAGAACAACAGTGTAAGGCATAATAGTTTAACAACATTTTTGCTACATGACCACGTGAGGTAGCATTGAAGATGGTGGAGTGCCTAAATTAATCAGATTAATATTTCTTTTTCCTGATTAGAACAGCGCAATAAGTTTATTACATTCAAAGTTCTAACAAATAATAACAAATAGTGAAGTATGTTACTTGTATGTCCAAATCAACAAGCTAATTTTACCCAAGTCGGACAATTCCCCTTTTAGACTTATCTTTGAGATTTTAAATCACTCACGGCATAAACAATTTAATGGTTCAAACAAAATTTAATTACAACAGCATGACCCTTTTTCTACTCTGGATCCTTAAACTGTTAAAAGATATAGACGTGGAACATATTAATCTCGCATTTTGATATGAAATAGCGTCTTAACATGTTACAGGAAGTCACTCTAGGTACCTGAGGATCTACATCTGGATTAATTCGTAGTAGAACATTAACTTTCTTCCCAGCAATTCTTGCTGCAGCTACAATGTTTTCCAGATCAAATTCACTATCAATGTTTACAAAAACACCCTCTTGAGCAGCTAGGACTAGATCTTCTAATATTTTTCCGTTTCCATTGAAGACACACCTGTCATAAGATATTGATAGATCACCTTTCAAGCTGACAGAGCATTACAGTACATCACACCCCCAAACAAAATTAAAATAAGAAACCCAAGATATATCAAGTGTAAAATAGCTGGCTGTAGGCCTAGTGCATGGAGCCATGTTATCTCATTTAAAGCCACTTGCATGTGTGTGCAGGCGCAAATCTGAAAGGACGCTATTTCTAATGCAGGAGCGTAACAACTTGACAACGAACAACTAGAAGAAATGGGGGATCCAAGAAGAAGAATTAGGGTAAGAGAAAATCAAAGTATCATATATTCAACAGTACCTACTACAATGAATGAGCCCTCTATATATAAGCAACTAATTAATATCAAAAGATCTACTAATCTAGAACTTTCTCAAAATATTAAATATAATTTAATCGAATCTAAAAAAAATATTTTAAATCAAACTCTACTTTTAAAATAATATCTAAATACTATCTATATTTTATCTTTATTCTTATCTTTATCCTCATCAATTGCGTTACTGCTTTTGATTGAAAAATTGGCAGCATGTTATTATATTTAGAAAATGTTGGCAGAGTTTACAAAGTCAAGAATCTTGTAGAGAGCAATACTTGACATTGTATTGAAAAATACAATAGTGACAGAAGTAGTTCCATTTACATGAAACGGTCTCTTTCCAAATCCTTTCTTTCTTTTTTTGGAGAAAATCACAACAATGCAAAGTACATTTTCAGGTAGGGATTTCTGAGATGAAGGTTTCAGATGAAAGAACTGCTGGACCTACTTTTTGTTACTATGTTTCCTAGGACTTATTCAACTCATTTTGAAGATTGGAGAACAATCCCTGGGGCTTTCATTCAAATGAGTTCCTTGATATTGAGCACTGTGAACTCTTTCTTCTTTCTTAGTCAGTATTTTCTCTTTCACTGCTGAGTGATCTGTAAGAGCAAAGGATGAAGGTTTCAGATGAAAGAACTGCTGGACCTACTTTTTGTTACTATGTTTCCTAGGACTTATTCAACTCATTTTGAAGATTAGAGAACAATCCCTGGGGCTTTCATTCAAATGAGTTCCTTGATATTGAGCACTGTGAACTCTTTCTTCTTTCTTAGTCAGTATTTTCTCTTTCACTGCTGAGTGATCTGTAAGTCATAAACTATATGATAACATATGAAGCGAGGAAAAAGGGGAGGTAGAGGATGTGAATTAGTTTTTAATCAACCTTGCCATTTGAAAAACACTGTTACTCAATAAAATGGGAGTTGAATGCTGTAAATTTTGGGACAATTTAGAAATCTATAAAAGAACAGATCAAGCCCCTATCTGGTTTAGCTAAAAAATATATTTTTAGTAGAGTTTGATAAAAACTGATATAATGTATAGTTTAAAAGTCGATAAAAGTTCTGGTTCCCATGAAATGTGTGATTGATAATAAGTTTGAGGAAAAATGAGTTTTAGAAATTGGGGAGCAAAAAAAATAGCTAAGCAAGATGATTTTCTGTATTCCCTTTTTTGTCCGCTTCCGAAACATTGGCTGTTATTTCCTTCTTCTAATGTGATTCTATTTTTCCTTTCCAGGGGCACACTTGAGATCAACTGTTCAAAGGACATTAAAATCCAACGGATCATTGGGCTATGCACATCACTGGAGAAGGTTAATTCTTCTAATATTTGCTAACTAATCCTGTCAGGCATCTTACAACATAGCTGGAAATTTGATAGCATGTTTTGTCAACTGCTATTAGCCAGAAAATTATCAGCCAATACCCTTATAGAAAGGACTATTATAGCCAACACAGTCATTGGGCATGGTAATATTACATCTCAGAAGATGTGTGGCCTCAACAATACTTGCCTGACTGTTTTCTTTGATGTTGCTTCTAGTTTAAAAATCAGATCCCTCTGGTGCAACTCCACAATTATGCTTACAGTTTTCCGTAAGTACTTATTTCTAGAGCTTATCATCCTACTTTTATACATTGACACTCTTAGCCTATGTTTGGCTAATGGTTATAAATGATTTATAAATACTCAAATTGCTTTTTTATCTATGGAGACCTATAAGTACTATCTGTTTATCATCACTCATTTCCATCTATTTTTAATATAACCATTTATAAACACTTCCCAAACGTTCCCCTAACATGTTATGTTGAGTTTTCTCATTTGCAACTCTTGGGCTTTAAGATGTTTATGCTGGTCTCTTTCTTTCTTGATAAAAACGTTCACATACCATATTTGCTTTCTTCATAATGATTAATCTGTTTATCTCATGGTAGCTTAAATGAAATTGTTCATGCCCTAACCCAAATTTTTTTTTGTTGCAATTATCGGAGGTTGGATTTCTAAACAAGGTTCGGAGTGACTACATCGAAATTATATGAATAAAAATTTCGATCTCCATGATATAAATTTATATTTGTAAAATTAACATTATGTTTTCAATGAAGTTTCAATAAAACATGCAAAACTTTATTGGGCTACCAAATGAATGTTAAACGAAATTACATGTTGACAAAATTCCTCTTTAAGGTATTTGACATTGTTCTTGCACCATGTACTACTAATTAGAACAAACAATATTACTAAATATGTAGACATACACCAGAACTCACCTTCAAAAATGAAAAAATAAAAACAATTCAACATATCACATAATGCAATACATTTCTATCTAGATCAAGAATTACAAAGGTGAAATCTTGAAGATTTACTTCATCAAAAACTCAAACCAATTAAAAGATAAACAATCAAATTATTAACTAAAACTTAAAAATTAACTATAGCATAAATTTAATACCTTGTCGGATCAAAACCAGCATGGAGAGCCAATTTGAGCTCATTCCCACTAACTAAAACAGCTCCACATCCCAATTTTCTCAAATGCTCCAAAATCTTAAGATTATTATTAGCCTTAATGGCATACCCAATTATAGAATTCAAACCCTCCAAAGCCTCTTTATATGCCTCCACATTTCTAGTAATTTGCGGTTTGCTGTATAGATAAAAAGGCCTCTTTTCCACAACCTCCATAACATCCTGAACCTTATTTCCCTCACAATACAAATACCCATCTTCAGATTTCTTGAAACAGTGCTGGAGAATCTGAGTTTTGTGCTCGGCAGGGGACAGAACTGCCCGTATGCACAGAGAGGCGATTCTTGAAGTAGGCTTGAGTTTGAAGGGTGAAATGGGTTTAATAGGAAACCAAGTAAATGGGGATTTCAGGGATTTTGTGGGATGGGTTGTAGGGGTTTGAGAGACGAGGTTTGTAGCCGCCATTGTTGGGGGAAAGTGAAGAAAAGGCAACTGACAACAGTCAAAGTCTACAGTGACTTAAGCGAGTGTAACATTGGACGGACATATCAGCCGAGGTTTATTAGGTTTTTGGGGTGGTTGGGGATTTTGAATTTTGAAAGAAAAATCCCTTTTTTCCATTTTCGTTTCCCCCTTTTTTTTTTCCTGAAAAATTTGGATACTTTGGGATTATTTGAAAAGATTTTATGACAAATTTTAGCGAATTTTGATATCAGTTAATGAAATGTATTTTTTAAAATGTGTAGTTAAAATTAATTATTGAATTTCACTTCAATTATGTATCAATTTCATCGTCTAGAACTTTTAACTTTCGATTTTTGACATGGTATGGTCATGATTCATGAGATCTCAACCATAAAAGTTTTATCACTTTAATAAAATCGCATATAACTTTCAAGTGACTTAAAATTGAAAGACAAAATCAAAAAATCAGTTATTTTTCAATACGATTGAAAGCTACAAACAATTTTTTTCGTCAATATTATTGACGTTTTCAATTTGTAAGGACCAAAATTGACAAATTTAAATGAACTGAGACTAATGTCAATTTTTAAAATTCAAAACTCCTAACTACACCATGTGAAAGATTTGAGAGTCTTGTATTAATTTTCCCTTTTTTTTTTTTTTTTTTTTTTTTACATAATTCTCGTATTTTTACCAAATAAAGGTGTAGCTAACTATACTCAAAATGAATTTTAAGAAGGTAAAGCTAATATTCTGGTTAAGATATTTCTAGATTATATAAAATATTTGTACGACATTATGTATCCAACAAAAATAATGTAATTTGATGAGATATTTACGATTGAAAAATATTATAAACTGACAATTAAAATTTAGGGATGTCAAATGGGACTCGGTCATCCCACACACGAGTCAAGTTGATTTTTGTGTACAAATTTTTTGCCTGCTCGTATGGACTCATTTAGAAGCCAAGAAACAAATTAATAAATAAGTATATTGAATTTTTAAAACAAAAAAAATGTTAATTGAAGAGTTGATTGTTTAAAAATCAAGTTTTTAAAAATCATTTATTTATGCCCTTTTTTATTTAGATAAAAATAAGATTTTTAGTAATTTTAATAAAAGTTGATAAAGCCCTTGTTTAAGCCCCATTTTAGACAAAGAAAGTATTTTGAAATAGTAGATTGATTAGAAATGTGTGGTCAAAAATTATAAAAAAAAAAAAATTAGGTTTACATGTATATTTTAAAAAATAAGGTTCAAACAAGGATAAAATATATAATTGAAAAGTTGTGATTATCATAAAATGTGAAATTTAGGGGGCATTTGTTTCCTATTTTTGTAAGAATAAGAATAAAAATATAGTTGTCATGGGTCCATAAGAAATATAAGGGTGCGTTTGATTGCACACATTTTCCATGGAAAATGGGTTTTTTCCACCTAATTTCCTACTTTTGTCTTGTTTGATTAACAATTTTTTCCAAGGAAAATAATTTCCTTGTTTTGGTCACGTGACCACATTTTCCTTAAAAACAAGGAAAATATATTCCTTGGGATAGGGTGGATTTTATTTTCCATGGAATTTAACCCTTCCTAACCAACCCACGTAAATATCTCTCTCTCTGTCTTTCATCTCTACCCACGTAGCCTCTCTCTCATCCATTCAACCTGCTCTCATTGATTGAAAGGAACCAGGAAGGCGTCTCACTCTCTCATCTATTCAACCGAACTAGGAAGAAGAATCGACGATCTGCCTCCGGGGAAATCAGTGCGAAAGGTTGGCAACGAGGCGGTGACTGCATAGATTGAGGTTAATTTAACAATCAAACCCCCATATTCTTGATGCTTCAGTTTTGTCGATTCTCTATGTTTTAGGTTCGTTTTTTCATGGGTCCTCATTATTTCAAGTTTGCAGATTCCAATTTTGTTTCTGTTTTTTTTTTTTGGATTTCGAGATTCCACGTGATTGGATACGTATTGGAACATGAATTCCAGAATTTTTCTCATCTGTAATCACCCCCAATTCTATTTCTGTGATGTATGAGTCATTATTTATCAAACGCACATTATGAGGATTATAGAGAGAGAGAACTTGGGTTCTGTAAGGTGGAGCTGCTGATAGAATTAAACATAACACTCCACCTGATTTTTGATATTAATATTATTTTATACGTTTTGGAAGATACTTATCTCTCAGCAAGCTTTCTCTGTCTTGGGTTTCCAAATTTCCTAAGGTACATCCAGATTTCATCGTTCTGTTGCTCGTGAATCTTAATTTCCATGGTATTCGGATCTATACCTGAGCTTGTTTTTTTTTTCTTTTATCGTTTTAGATAAAAATCTGATTATCTGTTCGTATTCTTGAATTATTTGTTATTTTGACGTTAGCTGAAGCTTAAATTTTGATGATTCTGGATTTTAATGTGGATAAGTTTAAGATAATTCTTGGTTTGAGTAGTAACTTCGGGATTTACCTAATTCCCTTTAATTTTCTTGATGGTTTTGCTGAGCCTGTTCAGTAGAATGTTTGAATTGAAGGAACCTGAAAACTGAACAGTTTGTTTGGGTAGTTTAGATAGCAAATGGAAAAGCTAACGTAAATTTGGTATTACTTATTCCCCTAAGTTGCTTACGTAGAAAAGGAACATGTGAGAACATACATGGATTTTTCTCTTGGGAATTTAGCAAAGTTGTGAGTTGGACAGAGCTCCTGCATGTTTGTTTTATGATACATAAAGCCCAGAGAAATCGGGATTAGGATTTGACATCAACAGATGAAGAGTGTATAAGTTTTAACTTCGTTTTCCTTCCTACAAAACATATAAACCTATTACAAATTTAATGAACTGAATTCAAGTGAAGAAAATGATCTATACCTTGATGAAAGTAAAATGTCGTAGAAAATATCTTCTCGTCTAGCTGTTAAACAAGCCTGAACCCATGAGGCAATACCTGTTAGAATGTGTGCCAGACCACAACTCACCGGGCCTCAAGCTAGACCCACGATCCAAACTCCAGTCTATGTTAGTGTAATCTAACTGTGACATTGAGTTGCCTGTGTTCCAGTCTACTGGAGATGACGATCCAGAAGCACCGTTGGTGCCCAGACCAGAGAAGAGTCCAAGAAAAGTAGCGGCAGAAAGCTTCGGTGATGTACTTGCTTTATTCCACAAACTGTTCCCTCAGATAGTTCCTCGAGAATCCATTGCACTACTGCTGGAGCCAAATTGCTCTTGGGGTTGGTAATGAAGTTGGTTATACAGCGGGTTTGAACTGACAATTTTTGGGCTCAGACTCCTTGTGACCAACCCATTGGATTTCATAGTTCCAGCACTAGTTGGACACCAACCCAAAGCTGTCCCAGGCAGAGATGAGCTAACATTTGGAGTATGTAAGTGCTTTCCATTCATGGATTGAGGTCGCTGCATCATTATGATAGGTTCTCTAACAGCAGCTTAAAGATTGAAGATATAGTACCGCAATAATTTGACATGTTTAGGAACTAACATGTTTCTCACGTTAGCTAAAAAATTCTGCTAGTTGAATTTTACAGCAGCAGAAATAGCAATTTAACAAGTATTGATTTTGTGCCAACAATAAATTACAATTATTGCAAGAGAATAGAGTACAAAAGCTGTCAAGTTTATCTAAATTTTTTCCTTGGATAGGACATATCAGTTGTAGTTTTCAATTCATCAGACTGTGCTGAAAGTTATAGTAAGCAAGCTTGTAGAGGGACATTAGATACACTAAACCACATCAATTGGCAGTTGGTTCTAGAAAAATTACAAGGCATGAGTATAGAAAAGAGTGACATAATGCAAGTAATGAAAATTTTTCGATCGGATGAGAGTCTGGCTAGAGTATTTATGAGTTTGACTGATGAAGAATTCATGCGTGATTTAGTATTTGAGATTCTGGGCTGTGATCCGCCTCCACTATTTTAAGACCACGTGCTTGGATAATTCAACAAACATATGTGAAAGTATGACATTTATGTTGATTTTATTTCCTATTTTCTTATGATAGAGATTTTACGGGTTTTTTCATTTTCGTTTTATGTAATACGTTGGACGAAATTTCATCATTATTTATTGAATTGATTATCTGATTATTATTTTTGATTGCAAAGAAGAATATTTAACTGGTAGTAATCTGAATTGGTAGGGATAATTATTTCATCTCGACAGTGTTTATGCATCTTTCGTACCAAATCTTGGCATGTTTTTATCCATAAATTAACTGCTATATTAATTAGGATTGATTAGGATTTGGCCGAATTTATGTCTTTAATTTATTTAAAAGATGGAACATTCATTGACAAATTTTCATGGAAAAAATCCAATATTTTCCATGGAAAAAGTGACAATTTCCATGGAAAATAGTGCTTGTCAAACAGATAAAATTGGAAAAAATAACAATTTCCATGAAAAATAATGGCTATCAAACACCTAAAGTTGGAAAATTATAACATTTTCTAGGTTGAAATTTAAGTCAATCAAACATGTGTAATTAACATTTTCCATGTAAATAATTTCCAGGCAATTGAATTACCTAGAAAATATTTTCTTTCCATGCAATTTTCCTACTTGCAATCAAACGCACCCTAAATTCAAATTTGGTGATTTGATGTGGAGCCTGTTTGGGAATGATTTTGAGAATTGATTTTTTAACCGTTATAAAAAAAGTGGGGTTCACCTGTGAGAGAAGAAGTCGAATATGACGGTTGAAATAGTGAAATAACGATCAAAAAATCAATTTTTAGGAGAAAAAATTGTTCCCAAATAGACCCGTGATGGATAACGATCATTTTTTTTCATTTTAATAGGGAAAAATGGGAAACAAACAGGGGCTTAATCAGTAACTTTGACTTAAATTTTAATAAGATTTTTATCAGGGCATGTGTACCTTACGTGTAGTGTATTTACTATTTGGTTGGTATTTTAATATAGGAAAAGGATTAAAATCAATTTGATACTTACTTGGTTCGAACAACGTTCATCGAGTATGAAAGGTATTGTTTTGTCAAGGTCGTAATTTTATAAGAATCAATAGTAAGACATAAAAAGGAATGTTCAGGATGTTGTGCCTTGATTTGAGTTGCTTGTGGGATTAGAATTGACATTTTGTAGAGAATATTTAGGTAAAACAAAATTACAAATATTTTGCAGACTCAATGGCATTTTTTTAATAAGAAAATCAAAATTTTCATTTTAACAAAAAAAAAACCCACTAAGAAAAATTCCTAGAAAATAAAGCAAGGCAACATCAATTTAGCCCCAACTTGAGTCTCATTCTTTAAAAAAAAAAAAATACATTTTTAAACAATGTTTAGACATCATTTCAATGACACATTCTTCAATAATATAACATTACACGTAAATCCAAAATTTTTCTTTATTTTTCATTACACATTTCTCATCAATACACTATTCAAAAATTCTTTCTTACGAAAAGAATGGGCTCAAACAAGGACTTACTTTTCAGGATTTGAACGAAACCAGCAATTAAACAAAGGGATGTATATGTTCATAATTCATGGATGGCAGTCAGTTTATCTCAGGAAACACGCCATAAAAGTCTGTTGGGGAGAGGGAGAGTTCAATCTCACTTATAAAAATCCTTTCAGTAATTTCAGAAACAACTGTAATTTGTAACTTATAACAAGCTCAATTCACTTTCTCAAAACAGGATAGAAATCCAACATCAATGAAATTCACACAGCCGCGGTATGATAGTGGATATTTATTATACGTCAACACAGCCAAACACATCCTGGAACGTCGAACCTCCATACTTCACACCTTACCAGCAAAACTTCTTTTTCTGCATATCACCAAAACAAAACCAGATTATCTGTGAATGACATTAGCTTACAATTATGTGCACGACTGAGACAGAGATGTGCATAACAAAATGTGTGCGAGTGCAAAATTTTTATGATTCATAAATTGTAGGGAGGTTCTGATTAACTTCAAAGTGAGTGGCGCGTGCACGTCTGAGAAAGAGTACTACTCGTAATTCAAAGGTTGAAACTTCTATTGTATATCAAGAACAAAGAACTGATTTAACTCACCCGAAGTCTGGCTTCTTGTTGACCGTCTATATAAGCAAGCAGCTCCTCTTGCTTAATCAAAGCCTCGTACAGAGCCTGCCAAGGTGAAAATCCAATCCAATATCAGTTCAAGTGCCTTTACAAAGACATGGATAACAGGGAATTCTAGGTAAAACCAAATCCTCAACGATGCAGATTAAAACGGTACTGAATCTATGTAGTCACAGAAGAATGGATTTTGGTTGCAAATTAAAGACGGTTAAAACAGAATCTACCTTTTTTGTTGCAATTAACTCTGCTTCTAGGGCTTCCACTCGACAAACAGCAGCATGCAGCAGTTCTTCTTTCTCACAGGGCATTACAAATGGCTTTGTTTGAAGAGTATTAACCTTCTCCTCAAGTTTGCACAACCTATTCATTACAGAAGCGAGCATTTCTCCCTCTGAAAATGCTGGTGTTGGAGATGGCGGTCGAAATTCCTCCTTTGGGCTCGTGTCAAAGGCAATTTCCGTAATGGTTGATTGTTGATGTGATGATACTTCAGGAACCTTCTTGGTTAGATAGCACGATACTGAGCGGAAGAGCATGAAAAGGGTCATGAAGAAGGCCATAAGAGCAGCCAAAATCCGAGCATGCAGTCCTTCTGAAGCATTTTGAGAATCAGGTGCGGGAAATGTCTCTGAATGAAAAATGAATGGCCAGTATTAATAAAGCATTCTAGGGAGATCATTCTGATCCTACGTCAGATTCAATTGTTTATTTTGCAGGACAAGAAAAGGATTAGCACATCCCTCAAATGTGGCAGCAATTAATAATTTCACAGCAGGCTAAATTGATCTATGAACACTAGAAAAATATAAAAGAGAGAACAAAAACTACCCAACCTATAGCTATAAGCAAAATTAGAAAAGATAAATAATAAATTTTGAATACCTTTTTCTTCTGGTCATTTGTATAACTGTGTACTTCTCATCTATGCAAACTAAGGTAAAAATAAATGAATTTCTCACTGACAATAATCACAGGTTGATGACAAATGTCAGATAAACATTGTGCAACATTTCTTTGCAGAATGTTTGTATCATTGTTCCAGAGAGAGAGGAAGGGAAGGAGAGAGATTAACATGACATAGATATACACATCAATATTCAAATAATAATACATATAATAGCAGGAATTGGATGATCTGTGTTGATTTAAAAATGATGTCGGGTAACAAATGCGGATCAAAATCTTCTAACCATGTACTTCAGAAACCAACCTTTTGTAATACTAGACTTCTGAAAGGATGCTTGCTTCTTCCATCCAGAATCAACAGCCTTGTCAACCATGGGAACGTATTCATCACTTCCTGAAAAGTTACCATAATAGGTTGGCGTTCCACTGGCCTTAGCCTGTGCAATAAGTCGAATATTACTTGAAATTGTCGATTACAAAATGCATAGTCAATTTTGATCCACCTACTATGACAATAAAAGGTTCTTACTGCTGAAATTTCCCAAAACAATAGTGACAAAAGCCCAAATTTACTTAACACAAATATAGAGGTTTTCAATTAAGGCACATCTAATTTTATGCTTCCCAGCCGAAGAAAACTGAAACATATAATTGTGAAAATGAACTCTGAACCAAACAGTACCTCCTCATGAACAGGAGTCAACCGAAGATGAGAATAACTCCGGATGGCCTTTGGTGAAGCAATATCTTCAGCTTCAGAACCAGACTCAGCAGAAGTATCACTGCCTTTAACCTGCTTCAACAACCAAATGAAACCAAGATCGTTTCGCTTAAATCTAACATACCATTCAAAATGACATGGAGGCCATACCATTGGGTAGTGTGGTTTAGCATAGACGACCTTCCCCTCACTGTTGAGAACTTTAACAACCTGCCTGGCACGTAGTGTTTCACAATTGAGTACCATCTGCACCGTGATGTCAAGCAATCAACTTTTTTCAAAATAAACAACAATAAAGTTGACTGGGGTTATGTAATGCATTCATTTATTTTAAATAGTAAAAACTTTTCGCAGATTAGGTAAGTACCTTTAGAATCTCTGGATTCTTCCATGGTCCTTTATCAGAGTGCATGCAACCCCCTTGATCTGCACAGGTACACATTCCTCCCAAGAATTCTGGCAACTCACTGCATAAGCCCACAAAAACAAATTCAGCGTCATTCAAACAGAATTCAACGGTAATGTCATCAAAAGCAAGATGATGAATATCATCTCTGTTAAGTATGATTTCAATCCCATTTACCTGGAATCTATTATTTCAAGCAACTTGTTCTGGTATTTGTTTCCAAGAACCTTCGATAAATTTCAGAAAAAAAGAGAGATTCATTAATTGCAGTCAGTCGCTTGAAGAGGACAACAATGCTTACAAACAACTGAAAGAAGAATATTGACATACATGAATTTTCGTTGTGGTTCTTGGATCTAAAAAGCTCTTTACAGTATTCCACAGTAGTTTAAAGCCTGGACCAGCATTAATGATAAACATTTGATGGAGCGTCTGTAAAAATTGGAAGTACAATATATATCACTACCCAAAGACTTTGCAAAGAACGATAACACTGATCAAGCTAAATCTAAAAGTTTACTTCAGGATAATTATTGCCATCAATATTTTGAAGCCGCATAATGAGTTCACGCGCACTCTTAGTAAAGTTTTTCAAACCCTGAAATTTAACAATGAGACACATATTACATGTAGAAATTAAGAATGACCAATAACATATGTGCTGCAAGGACAATTTGTGAAAAATGAAAACTTAACAGCATGAAACATACCACACCATGAACGTCCAAAATTGTTGTGCTTGAATCAATGTGCCTTTTGGCAGCAACAGTACAAGCAGGAAACTTAATTGCAAAGCATTTCTCAAACTCTCTCACGTGGTATTTTATATAACGGTCCAAGGTCGTAACTTGCATAAGTTTATTTGGATCAACTTTCCCCAATCTCTCAAAGTACACTGGCCTACCCTCCTTGTCAACTCCATGATAACCATGTGGATAGTACTTCAAAACTTCATTCAACTCTTTAAATTCAAAATCCTGGCAGGGAATAAAAAAACATAAATCCATAAAGGAATCATCACTAAAAGAAACCAGGACATTTGCCAGGTCTACAAGCAAGTTTGAAACTTATCATGTCTATTACTTCCATAATTGTGTCGGCACCAAAATCTTTCCTCCATTGAATCATATCAGCCCACATCTGCTTGGCTTTCTCAATATCAAACTTCCTTGCTCTCAGAAACCTGCAAGTAATTTTGTCAATAATAATCTTATAAAAGATTGATTGATTACTGAATCAGAAGGGAAATTAATAACAGAACCAAGAGCTCACAAAAAAGAAACTCAAAGCTACATTTACGTGCCTCTGTCCATTGTCATATATATATATATATATAGAACAGGTAAAACCCGTGTAGAATGAAGCTAGCACTGTGACCACTAACCTTCCAAGGATGAACTAAGCTTATACAAGAAACATTAATCTCATTCATATTGTCTTTGATATTCCCCACGAACAGGAAACTCATAACATACAAGAAATGGTTGAAGTAATCACTCAAGTCTGAATCACTCACAACTATATAATTGACATTTCTTTAGAAGACAGACATAAATTTTTTCTCACTAAAACATGAGAGATTTAATTTTATAAACAACAAGATAGAGTTGCAGAAGAATTATAGAAGGTCATTATCAAAATAGGGTCAAACATTATTCTGGCTTGGTATGCTGATCCAAACAGATAAGTCCAGGAAAATTATGATGCCATGGAGAACTTTCATCCCTATGCATCCTCTGGCAAAGAGTGCATACGTCTAAATTAGAGAGACTCGAGTGATATTCCAATTCAAAATGTGGCGGATAATCCACCCAAATGAAAGGTAATGTTTCAGTGACCTCCCTTATAAATCCATTCCAACAATGTGATGGTCCAGGATGAACTTTATAGATTATATTGTCATTGTATGCATTTAAGAAAAATAGTAAAGAGAAAAGAATAGAGAACCTCAACATCGTATGGTAGTCATCATGTTTTGCTGGTAATAATTCATCCAACAGTAAGGCTTGTCGGAATGCGTCAACAGATTTTAGTTCCTCAGCATCTCGGATATCCTCAATCGAAACAGAGCTGACTCGACCATCGTTCTTGCTTCTACTTTTCTTCTTCTTCTTCAGAGAATGTTTAAACTTTGAGGAGGCATTCAGTGCTTTCTTTTTCAGGGTACCAATTTTTGTCCTTCTTTCATCCTCGGAATTCTCAAAGTCAGATTTTCTTTCTCTCCGCTCATCATTACCTGATGAGCCCTCAAAGCCTATTATGCGGAGAGAAAATATAGATATAAAAAATTCATTTAAATTAAAAGAAAATGACTGCTTCATTCATAGAAGAAACACGAAGTTAAATGAGTCCAATAATCGGAAAATATAGTAAGAAAGCTTTTGTGAAATTAATAAATCTCATATCATGGCTTAAATTAGTTATTTTGGTACATAATCCTTGTTACAAATTATTCCAATATTTGCCTGTTAAGAATGCACAACTTTTAGGAGCCAACTGATACTTCCACATCTAAACTAAAATTTATAAGAAAAAAACCAAGGTCTAGAGAATATAACCTACTTTCAATGAATGGAGTCATAGATGCTATGTGTCTCCACAATAATCAATTCTAGTCATGCCATTTCAAAACAGTTACACACATATGGAATCATCAAATACAGCAGTGCAGCTGCAGCACAAGAATGTCTAAAACTAAACATCGACGGAAAAGAGCTTCAAGAAATACCTCTAAAGAGTATTTCCAATGCAAAGAGAAATACTTTAGTGAAAAAAAATTAACAATGGGCGTCAGGCGTTAATACACACCTCAAAAAGCAACAACACAATTTTGATCCAGAAATTTCATGGAAGTAGAAAAGTTCAACCCCATCCTAAGTTTGCCTAATTTCTTTAATTTTTCTAAATTTGAAACTGCCCATATTAGCAAAAACATAATAAAATTTCCAACAAAAATCACCTCAACAAATGATACACAACTAATTACATTGGGTTCATACAGAATGCAACCGCATAAACTCTATTTTCTAAAAAAGTCAACACGATTACAAGAAACAAATTTTTACTCACAAGGCCTCGCAAATCGATCCAATGGTCCAGACATCGCAAACTATCGATCACCTAAACTCTCTCAAAATTGTTGATGATGGTCGATAAATTACTCAATCAAGCATTACCAAATCTCTGTACACTAGAAAAATCAGATCATTATTCAGTACAAAACTTAAATAACGTTTAGAACGAAAATTCAGCTGTCTACTTTATTCAGATGGAGTAAAAGTAAACCTTTAAAAAGTAATAACGCAGATCGCGAAGCTGATTGAAACGGCAATAAATATTAATTAACGCAATATCTGTAACCGCAAAAAAGAAAGAAAAATGGGAATTCTGAAAATAAATTAGATATAAATATACATATACGTTTTCTGTATCGCCGGATTAGATTTTGTCGGCGACGATGTGAGAGAGAACTGAGGGCAGGTTAATTCGTAAAGCGTTTAGGAAGGTAGAGTGGCCGTTGGGGGTGGGACCATGAGGAGTGAATGACACGTGGCGAAGGGAGCGTGGGGTGCAGTAGAGCGAAAATTTGCCGGCGGTGATTGGTGTTAAAACTGAAAACGCTGGAGCGTGTGATATCGGGTTTTAGTGAATAGCGATTTGAGGATTAATTACGTGAATAGACAATTTTACACCTTCGAGATATATATCTAAAGGAAATAAATAAATTAAAATAGTTGGTCTAGTATATTCGAACCCCACGCGCCATGATCAAATTTATTTATTTATTTATTTTTATTATCTTCAAATTTATTTCTTTATATGATCAAAATATCTAGTAAAATATAGCAATTGAAGACAATCACCTAACGAGTAAAATCATAAAATCTCATTAAACCCATGAATTTTTATTAAATTCAAACTTATCTCTTGATCTATCTATTTATTTAAAAATGAAGGATTGATGAGAAACTTTTTAAGATCAATTTTACCCTTATATTTAGCCTATATCTTCAATTCCCATTTAATATTTATATGTCATTAATATAAATTTAATTTATTTCCAACAAAAAAATTAAATTGTACACCACTAAATACAACTATTACTAATTATTGATATTACTGCTTTTATAAACAGTCATTAATACGTACAATTTAAAAAAGAAAAAAAAAGTTTCAACGAGGAGCATTATTATGCCTATGTTTGGCCCCATTAAATTTCATTTCATTTTTCTTTCTTCTATTTTCAATCACACGATTTTCCATAAAATAATATTAGATGTAAATCGAAAAATTCTCCTTCTTTTTCAACTACTCATTTTTAAAATAAAATAAAAATACTATTCCGCATATTTTCATTTCAAAAAATGGGAGGCCAAACGAGGCTATGTGCAATGACGAAGTCTTAAAAATCATTAATATAAATAAATAAAAAAGACAATAAGAATTTTATATGTATTTAAGAAATAAGCATTATTGTATGAAATATAAAAACTCTATTATAAAACATGAAAACAAAATGTTTTAGCAGTTAATTTTTATTTATTTTTTCAATATAATATATTATGAAAATCACTAATAATTACAATTCAAAAAAATTTCAATAATGATTTGTACAATACTATAGCCAAATTGATAATGAAACAGAACCTTACACAGAGAATGACTTCGTCAACTTATCAAAGAAGACAAACATAGCATGTGACGATGCTGAAACTTGAGAGTTACACTTAATCAATGCAAATATTCCTGGATTTAATAGAAAATGCACCTTCTTCTAATTATATGGTACAACGTCGAATTCTTTCAATAAAAAATGAGTATGTTGACTACCTCGATAACAAGTTAATTGAGTTATTTCCTGTAGAAGGCGAAGAATATGTCGATTTTAAATCTTGATGAAGTAGTAGATGATACAAATAAATTTTACCAAGAGGAGTTCCTAAATACATTATTGCCAAATGGTATCTCACCACATAAGATAATCTCGAAAAAAGTTATTCAGCAATGTTCTTAAGAAATCTGGACCATCTAAGATTTTTGCAATGGAACAAGCATAATTTGTCATGATTTCAAGAGACAAATTATTCATGTTGAAGTAATCATTGGACAACATGTTAAAAAATAAGTTTCCCTTCCACGCATCCAATTAACGTTGGCAAATAATGGAGGATATCTATTCAAATTCAATAGAAAATAATTTTCAATACGTCTATGTTTTGCAATAACAATTAACAATGCTCAAAGACAAACAATGATACTGTTGAAACATACTTTCTTGAACATATATTCTACAGTAAGCAACTATTCGTCGAACTTTTTTGTGGAGTTTCAATACAAATAACAAGTCCTTGTAAAAGAAGAAAAATTGTGGAACATTATTGTGCGCAAAGAAGTGTTATAGTACTTGAAACATTACATTTCATTTTATTCAACTTTAGTTGTGTATCGTGCATTGCACGATGATTTGTTATATTTTTGTAAGTTAATTTGTTAAAAAGACAAGATATTTTTAAAAAATTTAAATATATAATTATGTAGACTTAGCATGAACAATTATAAATATACATTAAGTGGTAAACGATAAAGAGAGTTTATGGTCATAATGAATACGGTATCAATAAGAAACCGAATTTGAAGGAAAGATTATCAAATTCACACTGATCCGGAAAAAAAAAGGTTGATGTAGTTAAAACAATCTATTTCCTAACATCCAATTACTATTAAATAGAAAATAAAAGGATAATAAGTCACATATCCAGATGCCATTGAAACACCAGTATGTTAAATATAAATAGAAAATCATATGGTACAACGTAAAATATTTAGCTACTCTCATCACATCCAAGGAGGTAGGAGAATTTGTAGAAATAGTTTCAAAGTTTTTTTAGTAATTTTGTCGATGCCTTCAGTAATATATGTTTCTTCGTTGCAACGAGCATGTAAGAATGAAACACACCATCCTTGAACATATGAAAGTGTCTTGATTGTGGCCTCTCAAGGTTTCGTAGCAAGCTTTGTCGCTAGTACAATCTGATAGAATCCAACAATAAGTTTTCCATCAGATAGGAAACAAAAGGAAAAGGAGTTTGAACAACTATATAAATGAAAATTATATAATGTGCAACACCATCACTTTTCTCAGCATAGAATTATATCATCCATCATGTGAAAACTAGGTCAAAAAACATATAGGTGAGCTATGACTACGAAAAAATTTTACCAACGGGAACTTGAAAGTCAGTTGCATGAACAGGGTCAAGCTCAATGAACCCCCAAATTCAGTTGCAATGTGTTATAATCTTGGCATGTTTTTATCCATAAATTAACTGCTATATTAATTAGGATTGATTAGGATTTGGCCGAATTTATGTCTTTAATTTATTTAAAAGATGGAACATTCATTGACAAATTTTCATGGAAAAAATCCAATATTTTCCATGGAAAAAGTGACAATTTCCATGGAAAATAGTGCTTGTCAAACAGATAAAATTGGAAAAAATAACAATTTCCATGAAAAATAATGGCTATCAAACACCTAAAGTTGGAAAATTATAACATTTTCTAGGTTGAAATTTAAGTCAATCAAACATGTGTAATTAACATTTTCCATGTAAATAATTTCCAGGCAATTGAATTACCTAGAAAATATTTTCTTTCCATGCAATTTTCCTACTTGCAATCAAACGCACCCTAAATTCAAATTTGGTGATTTGATGTGGAGCCTGTTTGGGAATGATTTTGAGAATTGATTTTTTAACCGTTATAAAAAAAGTGGGGTTCACCTGTGAGAGAAGAAGTCGAATATGACGGTTGAAATAGTGAAATAACGATCAAAAAATCAATTTTTAGGAGAAAAAATTGTTCCCAAACAGACCCGTGATGGATAACGATCATTTTTTTCATTTTAATAGGGAAAAATGGGAAACAAACAGGGGCTTAATCAGTAACTTTGACTTAAATTTTAATAAGATTTTTATCAGGGCATGTGTACCTTACGTGTAGTGTATTTACTATTTGGTTGGTATTTTAATATAGGAAAAGGATTAAAATCAATTTGATACTTACTTGGTTCGAACAACGTTCATCGAGTATGAAAGGTATTGTTTTGTCAAGGTCGTAATTTTATAAGAATCAATAGTAAGACATAAAAAGGAATGTTCAGGATGTTGTGCCTTGATTTGAGTTGCTTGTGGGATTAGAATTGACATTTTGTAGAGAATATTTAGGTAAAACAAAATTACAAATATTTTGCAGACTCAATGGCATTTTTTTAATAAGAAAATCAAAATTTTCATTTTAACAAAAAAAAAACCCACTAAGAAAAATTCCTAGAAAATAAAGCAAGGCAACATCAATTTAGCCCCAACTTGAGTCTCATTCTTTAAAAAAAAAAAAATACATTTTTAAACAATGTTTAGACATCATTTCAATGACACATTCTTCAATAATATAACATTACACGTAAATCCAAAATTTTTCTTTATTTTTCATTACACATTTCTCATCAATACACTATTCAAAAATTCTTTCTTACGAAAAGAATGGGCTCAAACAAGGACTTACTTTTCAGGATTTGAACGAAACCAGCAATTAAACAAAGGGATGTATATGTTCATAATTCATGGATGGCAGTCAGTTTATCTCAGGAAACACGCCATAAAAGTCTGTTGGGGAGAGGGAGAGTTCAATCTCACTTATAAAAATCCTTTCAGTAATTTCAGAAACAACTGTAATTTGTAACTTATAACAAGCTCAATTCACTTTCTCAAAACAGGATAGAAATCCAACATCAATGAAATTCACACAGCCGCGGTATGATAGTGGATATTTATTATACGTCAACACAGCCAAACACATCCTGGAACGTCGAACCTCCATACTTCACACCTTACCAGCAAAACTTCTTTTTCTGCATATCACCAAAACAAAACCAGATTATCTGTGAATGACATTAGCTTACAATTATGTGCACGACTGAGACAGAGATGTGCATAACAAAATGTGTGCGAGTGCAAAATTTTTATGATTCATAAATTGTAGGGAGGTTCTGATTAACTTCAAAGTGAGTGGCGCGTGCACGTCTGAGAAAGAGTACTACTCGTAATTCAAAGGTTGAAACTTCTATTGTATATCAAGAACAAAGAACTGATTTAACTCACCCGAAGTCTGGCTTCTTGTTGACCGTCTATATAAGCAAGCAGCTCCTCTTGCTTAATCAAAGCCTCGTACAGAGCCTGCCAAGGTGAAAATCCAATCCAATATCAGTTCAAGTGCCTTTACAAAGACATGGATAACAGGGAATTCTAGGTAAAACCAAATCCTCAACGATGCAGATTAAAACGGTACTGAATCTATGTAGTCACAGAAGAATGGATTTTGGTTGCAAATTAAAGACGGTTAAAACAGAATCTACCTTTTTTGTTGCAATTAACTCTGCTTCTAGGGCTTCCACTCGACAAACAGCAGCATGCAGCAGTTCTTCTTTCTCACAGGGCATTACAAATGGCTTTGTTTGAAGAGTATTAACCTTCTCCTCAAGTTTGCACAACCTATTCATTACAGAAGCGAGCATTTCTCCCTCTGAAAATGCTGGTGTTGGAGATGGCGGTCGAAATTCCTCCTTTGGGCTCGTGTCAAAGGCAATTTCCGTAATGGTTGATTGTTGATGTGATGATACTTCAGGAACCTTCTTGGTTAGATAGCACGATACTGAGCGGAAGAGCATGAAAAGGGTCATGAAGAAGGCCATAAGAGCAGCCAAAATCCGAGCATGCAGTCCTTCTGAAGCATTTTGAGAATCAGGTGCGGGAAATGTCTCTGAATGAAAAATGAATGGCCAGTATTAATAAAGCATTCTAGGGAGATCATTCTGATCCTACGTCAGATTCAATTGTTTATTTTGCAGGACAAGAAAAGGATTAGCACATCCCTCAAATGTGGCAGCAATTAATAATTTCACAGCAGGCTAAATTGATCTATGAACACTAGAAAAATATAAAAGAGAGAACAAAAACTACCCAACCTATAGCTATAAGCAAAATTAGAAAAGATAAATAATAAATTTTGAATACCTTTTTCTTCTGGTCATTTGTATAACTGTGTACTTCTCATCTATGCAAACTAAGGTAAAAATAAATGAATTTCTCACTGACAATAATCACAGGTTGATGACAAATGTCAGATAAACATTGTGCAACATTTCTTTGCAGAATGTTTGTATCATTGTTCCAGAGAGAGAGGAAGGGAAGGAGAGAGATTAACATGACATAGATATACACATCAATATTCAAATAATAATACATATAATAGCAGGAATTGGATGATCTGTGTTGATTTAAAAATGATGTCGGGTAACAAATGCGGATCAAAATCTTCTAACCATGTACTTCAGAAACCAACCTTTTGTAATACTAGACTTCTGAAAGGATGCTTGCTTCTTCCATCCAGAATCAACAGCCTTGTCAACCATGGGAACGTATTCATCACTTCCTGAAAAGTTACCATAATAGGTTGGCGTTCCACTGGCCTTAGCCTGTGCAATAAGTCGAATATTACTTGAAATTGTCGATTACAAAATGCATAGTCAATTTTGATCCACCTACTATGACAATAAAAGGTTCTTACTGCTGAAATTTCCCAAAACAATAGTGACAAAAGCCCAAATTTACTTAACACAAATATAGAGGTTTTCAATTAAGGCACATCTAATTTTATGCTTCCCAGCCGAAGAAAACTGAAACATATAATTGTGAAAATGAACTCTGAACCAAACAGTACCTCCTCATGAACAGGAGTCAACCGAAGATGAGAATAACTCCGGATGGCCTTTGGTGAAGCAATATCTTCAGCTTCAGAACCAGACTCAGCAGAAGTATCACTGCCTTTAACCTGCTTCAACAACCAAATGAAACCAAGATCGTTTCGCTTAAATCTAACATACCATTCAAAATGACATGGAGGCCATACCATTGGGTAGTGTGGTTTAGCATAGACGACCTTCCCCTCACTGTTGAGAACTTTAACAACCTGCCTGGCACGTAGTGTTTCACAATTGAGTACCATCTGCACCGTGATGTCAAGCAATCAACTTTTTTCAAAATAAACAACAATAAAGTTGACTGGGGTTATGTAATGCATTCATTTATTTTAAATAGTAAAAACTTTTCGCAGATTAGGTAAGTACCTTTAGAATCTCTGGATTCTTCCATGGTCCTTTATCAGAGTGCATGCAACCCCCTTGATCTGCACAGGTACACATTCCTCCCAAGAATTCTGGCAACTCACTGCATAAGCCCACAAAAACAAATTCAGCGTCATTCAAACAGAATTCAACGGTAATGTCATCAAAAGCAAGATGATGAATATCATCTCTGTTAAGTATGATTTCAATCCCATTTACCTGGAATCTATTATTTCAAGCAACTTGTTCTGGTATTTGTTTCCAAGAACCTTCGATAAATTTCAGAAAAAAAGAGAGATTCATTAATTGCAGTCAGTCGCTTGAAGAGGACAACAATGCTTACAAACAACTGAAAGAAGAATATTGACATACATGAATTTTCGTTGTGGTTCTTGGATCTAAAAAGCTCTTTACAGTATTCCACAGTAGTTTAAAGCCTGGACCAGCATTAATGATAAACATTTGATGGAGCGTCTGTAAAAATTGGAAGTACAATATATATCACTACCCAAAGACTTTGCAAAGAACGATAACACTGATCAAGCTAAATCTAAAAGTTTACTTCAGGATAATTATTGCCATCAATATTTTGAAGCCGCATAATGAGTTCACGCGCACTCTTAGTAAAGTTTTTCAAACCCTGAAATTTAACAATGAGACACATATTACATGTAGAAATTAAGAATGACCAATAACATATGTGCTGCAAGGACAATTTGTGAAAAATGAAAACTTAACAGCATGAAACATACCACACCATGAACGTCCAAAATTGTTGTGCTTGAATCAATGTGCCTTTTGGCAGCAACAGTACAAGCAGGAAACTTAATTGCAAAGCATTTCTCAAACTCTCTCACGTGGTATTTTATATAACGGTCCAAGGTCGTAACTTGCATAAGTTTATTTGGATCAACTTTCCCCAATCTCTCAAAGTACACTGGCCTACCCTCCTTGTCAACTCCATGATAACCATGTGGATAGTACTTCAAAACTTCATTCAACTCTTTAAATTCAAAATCCTGGCAGGGAATAAAAAAACATAAATCCATAAAGGAATCATCACTAAAAGAAACCAGGACATTTGCCAGGTCTACAAGCAAGTTTGAAACTTATCATGTCTATTACTTCCATAATTGTGTCGGCACCAAAATCTTTCCTCCATTGAATCATATCAGCCCACATCTGCTTGGCTTTCTCAATATCAAACTTCCTTGCTCTCAGAAACCTGCAAGTAATTTTGTCAATAATAATCTTATAAAAGATTGATTGATTACTGAATCAGAAGGGAAATTAATAACAGAACCAAGAGCTCACAAAAAAGAAACTCAAAGCTACATTTACGTGCCTCTGTCCATTGTCATATATATATATATATATAGAACAGGTAAAACCCGTGTAGAATGAAGCTAGCACTGTGACCACTAACCTTCCAAGGATGAACTAAGCTTATACAAGAAACATTAATCTCATTCATATTGTCTTTGATATTCCCCACGAACAGGAAACTCATAACATACAAGAAATGGTTGAAGTAATCACTCAAGTCTGAATCACTCACAACTATATAATTGACATTTCTTTAGAAGACAGACATAAATTTTTTCTCACTAAAACATGAGAGATTTAATTTTATAAACAACAAGATAGAGTTGCAGAAGAATTATAGAAGGTCATTATCAAAATAGGGTCAAACATTATTCTGGCTTGGTATGCTGATCCAAACAGATAAGTCCAGGAAAATTATGATGCCATGGAGAACTTTCATCCCTATGCATCCTCTGGCAAAGAGTGCATACGTCTAAATTAGAGAGACTCGAGTGATATTCCAATTCAAAATGTGGCGGATAATCCACCCAAATGAAAGGTAATGTTTCAGTGACCTCCCTTATAAATCCATTCCAACAATGTGATGGTCCAGGATGAACTTTATAGATTATATTGTCATTGTATGCATTTAAGAAAAATAGTAAAGAGAAAAGAATAGAGAACCTCAACATCGTATGGTAGTCATCATGTTTTGCTGGTAATAATTCATCCAACAGTAAGGCTTGTCGGAATGCGTCAACAGATTTTAGTTCCTCAGCATCTCGGATATCCTCAATCGAAACAGAGCTGACTCGACCATCGTTCTTGCTTCTACTTTTCTTCTTCTTCTTCAGAGAATGTTTAAACTTTGAGGAGGCATTCAGTGCTTTCTTTTTCAGGGTACCAATTTTTGTCCTTCTTTCATCCTCGGAATTCTCAAAGTCAGATTTTCTTTCTCTCCGCTCATCATTACCTGATGAGCCCTCAAAGCCTATTATGCGGAGAGAAAATATAGATATAAAAAATTCATTTAAATTAAAAGAAAATGACTGCTTCATTCATAGAAGAAACACGAAGTTAAATGAGTCCAATAATCGGAAAATATAGTAAGAAAGCTTTTGTGAAATTAATAAATCTCATATCATGGCTTAAATTAGTTATTTTGGTACATAATCCTTGTTACAAATTATTCCAATATTTGCCTGTTAAGAATGCACAACTTTTAGGAGCCAACTGATACTTCCACATCTAAACTAAAATTTATAAGAAAAAAACCAAGGTCTAGAGAATATAACCTACTTTCAATGAATGGAGTCATAGATGCTATGTGTCTCCACAATAATCAATTCTAGTCATGCCATTTCAAAACAGTTACACACATATGGAATCATCAAATACAGCAGTGCAGCTGCAGCACAAGAATGTCTAAAACTAAACATCGACGGAAAAGAGCTTCAAGAAATACCTCTAAAGAGTATTTCCAATGCAAAGAGAAATACTTTAGTGAAAAAAAATTAACAATGGGCGTCAGGCGTTAATACACACCTCAAAAAGCAACAACACAATTTTGATCCAGAAATTTCATGGAAGTAGAAAAGTTCAACCCCATCCTAAGTTTGCCTAATTTCTTTAATTTTTCTAAATTTGAAACTGCCCATATTAGCAAAAACATAATAAAATTTCCAACAAAAATCACCTCAACAAATGATACACAACTAATTACATTGGGTTCATACAGAATGCAACCGCATAAACTCTATTTTCTAAAAAAGTCAACACGATTACAAGAAACAAATTTTTACTCACAAGGCCTCGCAAATCGATCCAATGGTCCAGACATCGCAAACTATCGATCACCTAAACTCTCTCAAAATTGTTGATGATGGTCGATAAATTACTCAATCAAGCATTACCAAATCTCTGTACACTAGAAAAATCAGATCATTATTCAGTACAAAACTTAAATAACGTTTAGAACGAAAATTCAGCTGTCTACTTTATTCAGATGGAGTAAAAGTAAACCTTTAAAAAGTAATAACGCAGATCGCGAAGCTGATTGAAACGGCAATAAATATTAATTAACGCAATATCTGTAACCGCAAAAAAGGAAGAAAAATGGGAATTCTGAAAATAAATTAGATATAAATATACAAATACGTTTTCTGTATCGCCGGATTAGATTTTGTCGGCGACGATGTGAGAGAGAACTGAGGGCAGGTTAATTCGTAAAGCGTTTAGGAAGGTAGAGTGGCCGTTGGGGGTGGGACCATGAGGAGTGAATGACACGTGGCGAAGGGAGCGTGGGGTGCAGTAGAGCGAAAATTTGCCGGCGGTGATTGGTGTTAAAACTGAAAACGCTGGAGCGTGTGATATCGGGTTTTAGTGAATAGCGATTTGAGGATTAATTACGTGAATAGACAATTTTACACCTTCGAGATATATATCTAAAGGAAATAAATAAATTAAAATAGTTGGTCTAGTATATTCGAACCCCACGCGCCATGATCAAATTTATTTATTTATTTATTTTTATTATCTTCAAATTTATTTCTTTATATGATCAAAATATCTAGTAAAATATAGCAATTGAAGACAATCACCTAACGAGTAAAATCATAAAATCTCATTAAACCCATGAATTTTTATTAAATTCTAACTTATCTCTTGATCTATCTATTTCTTTAAAAATGAAGGATTGACAATTTTACCCTTATATTTAGCCTATATCTTCAATTCCCATTTAATATATTTATATGTCATTAATATAAATTTAATTTATTTCCAACCAAAAAATTAACTTGTACACCACTAAATACAACTATTACTAATTATTGATATTACTGCTTTTATAAATAGTCATTAATACGTACAATTTAAAAAAGGAAAAAAAAAAAGTTTCAACGAGGAGCATTATTATGCCTACGTTTGGCCCCATTAAATTCCATTTCATTTTTCTCTCTTCTATTTTCAATCACACGACCTTTCATAAAATAATATTACATGTAAATCGAAAAATTCTCCTTCTTTTTCAACTACTCATTTTTAAAATAAAATAAAAATACTATTCCGCATATTTTCATTTCAAAAAATGGGAGGCCAAACGAGGCTATGTGCAATGACGAAGTCTTAAAAATCATTAATATAAATAAATAAAAAAGACAATAAGAATTTTATATGTATTTAAGAAATAAGCATTATTGTATGAAATATAAAAACTCTATTATAAAACATGAAAACAAAATGTTTTAGCAGTTAATTTTTATTTATTTTTTCAATATAATATATTATGAAAATCACTAATAATTACAATTCAAAAAAATTTCAATAATGATTTGTACAATACTATAGCCAAATTGATAATGAAACAGAACCTTACACAGAGAATGACTTCGTCAACTTATCAAAGAAGACAAACATAGCATGTGACGATGCTGAAACTTGAGAGTTACACTTAATCAATGCAAATATTCCTGGATTTAATAGAAAATGCACCTTCTTCTAATTATATGGTACAACGTCGAATTCTTTCAATAAAAAATGAGTATGTTGACTACCTCGATAACAAGTTAATTGAGTTATTTCCTGTAGAAGGCGAAGAATATGTCGATTTTAAATCTTGATGAAGTAGTAGATGATACAAATAAATTTTACCAAGAGGAGTTCCTAAATACATTATTGCCAAATGGTATCTCACCACATAAGATAATCTCGAAAAAAGTTATTCAGCAATGTTCTTAAGAAATCTGGACCATCTAAGATTTTTGCAATGGAACAAGCATAATTTGTCATGATTTCAAGAGACAAATTATTCATGTTGAAGTAATCATTGGACAACATGTTAAAAAATAAGTTTCCCTTCCACGCATCCAATTAACGTTGGCAAGTAATGGAGGATATCTATTCAAATTCAATAGAAAATAATTTTCAATACGTCTATGTTTTGCGATAACAATTAACAATGCTCAAAGACAAACAATGATACTGTTGAAACATACTTTCTTGAACATATATTCTACAGTAAGCAACTATTCGTCGAACTTTTTTGTGGAGTTTCAATACAAATAACAAGTCCTTGTAAAAGAAGAAAAATTGTGGAACATTATTGTGCGCAAAGAAGTGTTATAGTACTTGAAACATTAAATTTCATTTTATTCAACTTTAGTTGTGTATCGTGCATTGCACGATGATTTGTTATATTTTTGTAAGTTAATTTGTTAAAAAGACAAGATATTTTTAAAAAATTTAAATATATAATTATGTAGACTTAGCATGAACAATTATAAATATACATTAAGTGGTAAACGATAAAGAGAGTTTATGGTCATAATGAATACGGTATCAATAAGAAACCGAATTTGAAGGAAAGATTATCAAATTCACACTGATCCGGAAAAAAAAAGGTTGATGTAGTTAAAACAATCTATTTCCTAACATCCAATTACTATTAAATAGAAAATAAAAGGATAATAAGTCACATATCCAGATGCCATTGAAACACCAGTATGTTAAATATAAATAGAAAATCATATGGTACAACGTAAAATATTTAGCTACTCTCATCACATCCAAGGAGGTAGGAGAATTTGTAGAAATAGTTTCAAAGTTTTTTTAGTAATTTTGTCGATGCCTTCAGTAATATATGTTTCTTCGTTGCAACGAGCATGTAAGAATGAAACACACCATCCTTGAACATATGAAAGTGTCTTGATTGTGGCCTCTCAAGGTTTCGTAGCAAGCTTTGTCGCTAGTACAATCTGATAGAATCCAACAATAAGTTTTCCATCAGATAGGAAACAAAAGGAAAAGGAGTTTGAACAACTATATAAATGAAAATTATATAATGTGCAACACCATCACTTTTCTCAGCATAGAATTATATCATCCATCATGTGAAAACTAGGTCAAAAAACATATAGGTGAGCTATGACTACGAAAAAATTTTACCAACGGGAACTTGAAAGTCAGTTGCATGAACAGGGTCAAGCTCAATGAACCCCCAAATTCAGTTGCAATGTGTTATTCATATTCAAAAGTAACTTGAGCAACTTTTATCTGCAGAATTTTATGAAAAATTAATCAAAAATAATTAAAAAAAATCTTTTAAAGCATTCTCAATCCTATAATTTTTTTTTCTTTTTTTTTGGAGGGTACAATAGAAGAAAAAGGCAAAGAACTGATATGAAAGTCTTTTGATACCCTGGGGAAGTTCATATGAAATGCAACCATTATGGCAAAATGTAGGCAAGAGGTTTTTTATAAAAGTATAAGCCTTTAAACTGTTTACTTACTTGGAATAGGTCTAACCAGAAGAATGCCATTCTCCGAATGACGATGATATAAAATTGAACGAAGTTCAAATGTACGATTTCATTATATATGTTAATTAGAAATACTAAAACCAAATTTTTGTAACGACTTTGTTCAAAATAAATAAAATGTACAAATTGAGTGCTAATTTGAAGTAAAAATAACACAAGCAAATTAGAGATCCAAGTTCTAATGAATTTAGTTATGGGGGGGTTCATACATAAGAAAACAAAACAAATGTTCGATAATAAGTAAAAATGAAATGTACAAATGAAAATGTACAATTCATGCAAGGAAGGCATAAAGTTGCAAGCTAACAATATCTTGAAAATTCATTCAACCATATCTACCAGTACCACCACCATTGGCAACATGCTGCTTAAGTCCCTCTTTACTATACCTATCATATATCCTCCTGGTTTCACCATCCACTAACACTACATATACTATAAAATAAATCAAAATTGCTTGCAATCATTTTACTCATCACGAATCCTAACTCAATTTTAAAATAAAAGTAAGCGTTATACCCTATATTCAAAAGCTAGCTATGAAATTTCTTCAACACTATGATCCAACCATATCTACATCGTATCCAAAATCAATGCTATTAAAAGGAGAAAAAATATCTACAGAGAACTCTAGCTGACTATACCAATGATTTTATATAAATAAAAGAATCGACAACACGAGAACAATAAAATATGTCGTACTACACGTAATGGCCATTTTTATTTAATGAGGTCTTATTCACATAATGTCAGAATTATGTTGGCTCATCAAATTAAGTGAAATGCATTCACAAAGCATTCTGTCAAAACAATTTGCAAAAAACGACTAAGAGTTGTAAAGATCAAATCATTAAGTAAAAATACTCAAAAGAAACCAATTTTTCTTATTGTATAATTAGCTCAAATTTTATACTATAGAGAGGTCAGTTCTGAGGCCATATAAGTATATCAACATAAACTCCTCCAATTCTGCTAACTTCTATTCGAACTCCAATCCCAGTTGCAAAATATCCTTCTATAACATATATCAACTGTTTTTACTTCAATAAAGCAATAAACAAATTCTTCTACTCAGGTTACACTAATTTTACTTACATTCTAGTCACAGAAGTTTCAGTTCAAAAAGCCTTACTACCATTAGCTACGCGAAGAACTAATAGCGTAAGCAACATAATTGTACTATAAAGGTAGATTTGATAAAAAAATTCTACAAAATAACATCTTACATTTCCTAAATAGGCGTTGACATTACACAGGGAAACAATAGCAAGTAATTTATTAAATGATGACAGTAGGTAGAAATTAAGCGGAAGAAAGAGACTAAAAATGCAAAATCTAAAAATGGAAAAGTAAGATGTATACTAAAAACTCATCATCAACCCCAGGCATAAAAGTAAGCAACATTGAATACGGTTATACTATTCACCAAATCAGTTGAATTTAAAGCACTATGACAGCTAAAGATTCAGAATTTTTACAATATAAAGCAAACCAAACAATCTCAATGAAATTTGAACCAAACCCACATGAATAGAAGCTATAAAAATAAACGTACCTTAGCTAAGCAATGTCACATTTTTATGTTGAAAATGAAATTTCAATAACAGTATCCTGAAAGATAAAACAATTACATAAAATATTCCAAACTAATATGCTAAAATTGGAAATACCAAACCGCAAAGGCCAAGGAATCATCCTCGATTGAGCATGAAATTTAAAACATTTATTTAAATACCAGAATCAATCAATTGGAAAGTGTATATAATTAGAATCTAAACGGAAAACCAGAACTTTCTATTCTCATTTGAAAAGGAAAACTAGCTCGAGTTGTCAAAAAATATAGGCAGGCAACGAGTGCGATAGTAAATCCAAAAACCTAGACTTACAAAGGCGACGTTTTGAAGCTTCCAAGAAATGGGAACCAATCTTTCATTTTGTATTCTTTCATTTAACCACCTGACATTAAAGATTCAGATTACGTCCCTTTAGTTGCTAACAAATGAAAGTATTCTCGAGAGGTCTTCCACTCTTTGTATTTGAGCAAAAGAATAATGAAAAACTTTGGTGAAATTAAACAAAAAATCGTGGGAGAAAGAAATAGAAAAGAAAAAAGAAGTAAAGAGAAGATTTGCAAAGTACAAATGATTGTTTGGGAAGAGGTATGGGAATAAGCGTGGACAAATGGAGATTGACTTAGAGAAGAGAAAGAAATCCTACGAAAATGCAATGACGTGGTGTTAGAGAAAAGATGAGGGATAAAATTGGTAGAAAATATATGACATTAGCATTGTGTCAGATATGACCCCTTATGAATAAGTGGCAACAAATTCTCTCTTTCAAGATTGTAGGGATCATGCAACTCCATCGAATGCTTTTTAAGAACGACCTAAGACATTAAATCTTTTAGCAACTAAACTTTGAAATAAATTGGCAAAAGGACAGTCGTGCCTATTTTTTCATCATTTTCGTGCATAGGATTTGGTAGACCAATGGCACTATATTTAAAAAAAATTGCTTACTGGGTGACGCCAAAACATATCTTTACACCTTCGATCCACATTCCATTCTCACATCATTACTTTTTCCTGAAAGAGAGAATAAAGATGAGTATTATGTGTAAAAGAGTGGTGTGAAGTGTCTGTAAGTAAAACTGAAATTTAAGAATTATAAATTGAGAAAAATAACATAACATAATAAATGTTGGTCTAGAAATCACTTCTCAATGTGAAATCAGGTTGGAACATAGAGTTTAAGCCTCTTCCAAAGTAATCATTACTAAGTTTAGAAAGAATTCTCACGAAAGAATAATCAAGTATGTTGACAGAAAATTGATTGTTTATTTGAGCTTTATAACGTTCATTTTATAGCTACAAACAACAGAAAAGGTTTCTATGAACATATTTGATTGCTATTTTAAATTATGGTAAACTTTTGGGGAGAGTTCTTTCTAAATTTAGTGATAAATGCTTTAGAAAAGGCTCAAGCATGTTTGTTACTTCTTTACTCTTTAGATATATACCTATAGAAAAAATGTATAGCCTGATTAATTAAATGGAAGTGTAAGAATAAAAGCGCAACTTAAATAGAAATATAGAGAAGAACAATTGCATAATAGAGCAAAAATTAAGCGAGAATAAACCTCTTTAGGTGCACGAAGATATAGTCCTAAAAGTTAAATGCATGATCGCGAAAGGTAACCTGAAAAATTTGAGTTAGGGCAAAATATTCTTCATATAGACCTAGAATATATTTTTTAGGTTGCTCCGAAGACATTAAGCAATAATTAAAATTTATAATAAAGAATGTTCTAGAAGCATTTAAACTATTTACATACTGAGAATAATTTTAGCGACGTGGATTCCAGCTTTCGATCAATGATGATACACAAAAGCTACGAACTCGAAATGTAGGATTTCATTACGTACGTTACTTATAAGCACAAACCAATTATGTACTGATTTTCCTAAAGTGAATCAAAAACCACGAATTTAGTGCAAACTTGAAGCAAAAATAAAATAGGTAAATTAGAAATTCAAATTCCAATGGGTTTAGTTATAAAGTGTTCGTACATAAAGAGGAAAATTAATGTTCAATAATAAGTAAACACGGAAGCTACAAATTAAAGTGTACAATTCATCTAAGGGTCCAACTTCCATCATTGCGGTACACTTTGTACACCATGAACATGGGGACTTCATCGTTTATAAGTTCAAAGGCACATGTGTCACCATTCAAAGTCGTCTCTCGTTAACATTGTCTGCCGAACCTACAGAAAATCGTCGTACATATCTATTTGTTCTCAGATTTGTTCGCACAAACCAATTACGATGTGAACAATCATAGATTCGAACATTCTGGACAAATACTAGTAGATACACTCTAGCGAATGTCCCAGGTACATACTACTAAGTAAATTAACAAATCCATGAATGGTAGAACTTAGAATTAAGCGATAACAATAGAGATGACAATGTTGTATGTAGTCTGGAAAACATTTAAGTTAAAAAGAGAAGCTCACAATTGTTCTATGACCATTGCGATTAGCTTCTAATGTTACTCGAAAGACAGGATTACAAATACGTGAAGTCTCTATGTCAAATGTATCAAATTCATACGTTACTTCCATGCTTGAATGGTCAAATATCGAAAGTAGAATTTCCGTTGTATTCAAAGGCGATAAGAAAATCATCTTGTAAGTTATGATGGTCGAAGAATTCTGGTCATCCTATACTAAGATATATATTACCATCGACTCTTTCCAATTGTATGTTACAAATTATTCCATCATAATCAATTAGACATACTGTATCACTGAGCTCACGTCCCAAGCAACGCACAAAACATCTAGGAAGCAACTATAGAAAGAAGAACATAAATCCCATGAAAATATTATTTAATTTATATATAGTTCTATTTATTATCAATAAATATTGACAGAGATCATTTTTACGCTTACCAAACGAACATTATGGGCCAAGGAAAGTGTGATAAGTTGAACGAAATGATGCGGTGGCTCATTGCTGCTCGACATAATATTTATACTACAGAGATAACAAATAAATATTTAAAAGAATCATTGTACAAAGAACTCTTAAGGAAATTAGTAAAGAAATTTGCAATAGAAATTCAATTCATTTGTAGATTAATTATTTTTAAAAAATCTATAACCAATTTTCCAAAAAGTAGAAATTAAAATATGACCTAATGCTGATGCCATATGTTTTCATACAAATTTTACTCTCTTTATCCTCTTAAACACCCACAACTTACTTACCTAAGAAAAAAGGACATGATTTTTTTCATAAACTAAGCTCGCAGGGTTTTATTTTTCTAAGTATTATGTGTACTAAATAATTGAGTAGAGTAAACATTGATAAAAACATAGGAATATGGGTCTCACTTTGTAGATCACATGAATTTATATAAATTGGGTTCATGGAAAATTTGTCTTGAATGATTATGTCAATTTCGTGTGGTTAAAATGAGACATATGTAATTATTTAATATTATATCAATTCTAAACCCCACGGTGCTCCTTATCCTCTCATTTTCTCAAACTATCAATAGTTTTTTTTTACCTAAGTTTAGAATGCACAAAAAATGTTCCACTAATGTCACACACACACACACATGTACTACAAGAAACAAGAACCATTATCTGCAAAAATTGAAGAAACAAAAAGAGAAATGAGTCAGCTTATATGGAACAATTTATATATATATATATATTCCTTCTTAACACGATTTCATCTATGCATATACCTATTACGTTAAATATGAGGTAAGCAAATGTATGTAGCTACAAAATTTAATACTAGGAAATTGTAAAAAAAAAAAAAAAATAATAGTTATTTTCATTCTATGAGTTTCCTTATAGAGCTACTATACTATTTGTGCGGGGTCAGAAACATACTGAGACCTCAACGTATGTTCACATGCTATCAATGAATCAATATTTTTTCCCTTTTCCTTCCTTTTTATCACTATTTTATCTATGCACAGGGCCGGTCCTGGGCTGAGGCGAGTGAGGCCCACGCCTCAGGCCTAGGACCATAGGGGGCCTCGTTTTGGTCCAATTATTATTATTATTATTATTTTTATTAAAAAAAAGACCAGTTTAAATTGAAAAACGAGATCATATACAGCCCCAAGCCCTAACTCAAAATAGCTTCAAAGTTCAACCCGCTGGGATCTTCAATCTTGGCCTCTAGTTCACCGTTCACGAAGTGGTGCAAATAAATCTTTTGATAAATCTTGAGCAAATCCAACGGAGGTGAGTCAGGTGACTGGGGTACTCAATGGCAGGGCCGATCCTGGACTGTAAACTAGAGGATAATTTATGCTGAAACTCAGTAGAAGGTGAATCAGGTGATGGTGCAACTTCATTTTCCATCTAGTTGTCGATTGAATCTGATAACATGAAATAGTTTCACGTAGGTAAGTTTAATTTCATTTCCTAGATTTTTTTTACTTTAGTATTATTTTTTGTGGATTTATATATAGTTTAATGATTGTTATGGTGAAATTATTGCGAATCTTGTGTTTGATAGAATTCCTCACACAAATGCATTTTGATGCTTTTCATATTTTGATTCATATACCTTCCAATACAGAGTAGGACTGTAGGAAAAACGAAATTGATCACTTTTCCAATATGGCTAACTGGAACAGGGGATCTATTTGGTAAATTAACATTTGTGATTGTGGTGGAATCAATAGAAGATAAGAATGTGGGTAAACATACCATATGGTCTGTGGCCCCAGTATCAATTATCTAGGTAACAGTTTTGGGTTTGGGGAAGGTTAAATTACAAAGGGAGATACCTGTAGTAATGGTGGTTGCTGTTTGGGTTGTTGAGCTAGATAACTGAGGGAATATCTGTTGGGTTTTAGCAAATGCCAAGAATTGCTTATAGAGGTCCTGAGTAAACGAAATACTTGATCCCTCATCCTCTATTGACTGGTCCCCACTTACAGCATGTGCATTAGGGTTATCCACCAAGGTCTTTGATTCCTTAGATCCTCTCCAGCCAGGGAAAAATCCTATAAGGTGAAAGCACTTATCTACAGTATGATTGAAGTGTCCACAATGAGTGCAATTTCTTTTCTTTTTGTCCTTCCAAGGTAAAGGTTTATTGAATGATCTATGTGGTTGCCTTGCTGTCAATTTTCTATGTAGTGATTTGTTTAAAGTAAAGGTGAAAGATTACATTTTTTGTTTGATTTTTGTCTCGTTTGTGTTATTGGATAATCATCATTTGTGTTATTGGATAATCATTAGCCCTTCAGTTAGACTATATGTGTAATGTGTTGTTGGATAATCACTTTTTCTATATTACTAATTTGATAAAATATTATGTTGTAAAGGAATAATAATGCAAAATGATTCCATCCATTCATCAAAAGACCCTTTCTATGGGTTCCAATTCATTAGATTACAATTCCTTTTACTCTTTGACATATATTGCATGAACATTATTTATTATCTTTAAATGTAATATGCTGCATGGTAGAGTTTATATATGTAAATAGAGAGTTAGTCCCCAACTTTTGAAATAGAAAATTTTGGCCCTCAATATTCCATTAATATTGCAAAATTATTTTTAGTTGATAGAAACGGTGCTAAACCCGAAGTGGCTCTGCCACCATATTTCATTAAACAAATTAACTTTTTAGCAAGTTTGTAAGGATTGTAATTTTGAATGTGATGGTTATAAGAGTCTTATGTATTCAAACGTCAAATATTAACTAATCATCGAGAACAACTAACTAAAATCGAACAATAAAATCAAGGTTTGCTGCTCTTAAATATTCTTAATTCCCTCATCACTAGATCTTAGGCTTGGCAATCTTAGACATCATATATAATTTTATATAAATTTTTGTTTCAGGCTTGTGAGTTGTGACGAGATCATACTCAACGGTGTAATTCCACAATTATCGTCAAAATTTCACATCTCAGGTAAGCAATGGCTTGCCCTAACTTGTTATTAAAGAGATTGAAAATGTTTGAAGCCTTGTCAACTTATATAATTGCAACCTGGTCGGCTTATATGATTGGTTATTATGGGATGAACAATTGCACAGGCGCACATAGTAATTGTATTGGAAATTGTAATTGTGTGATGATTGAAATATTTTGTAATTGTTTTTTAGGATAATCATTGGACATTAGATACAGACTCATACACTATGCCTCCTAAATATGAGTCTGGTGCTCAAAAGAGGAAAAGGAAACGAAATGAAATTGCATTAATTCAAAGTCAAGTAGGGGATATTAACAAGTACTTCAAAAGCAACAATGTGAATGCATTGAATGAGGATGAAGTAGAGATTCAACCTGCCCATGTTAATGAAGTAGATAGTACAGATGAAGAAGTGAGTCAACCTAACTATGTTAATGAAGTAGATGATAAAGAAGAAGAAGTGATGAAATTGGCCTCTAATAATGAAGAAGATGATAAGGAAGAAGAGGTCTCATTTTCTCTAAATTTAGATGATCCCGGGAATTGGAAAATCATTGATCAGAAAACAAGAGATTACTTAGTTGAAAGGGGTCCAAAAAGAGTTGATAACATCTCATTTCCAAAAGATTGTACAAATAGACATTTCGATTCTTCACAATATAAGCCACTGCTACTAAATGGGCAAACAATTGATAGAAAATGGCTAGTATATTCAATATCTATGGACAGGATCTTCTGCTTTTGTTGCAAGTTATTTGTGACCAAAGTTGGCCAACTAGGTAATGATGGATTCAAAGATTGGCATAATTTGCATCGGTCTATTAAAAGTCATGAAGGAAATGAAGACCATTTATGTTGCATGACTGACTGGATTGAATTGGAAAATAGGCTTCGAACAAAAACTACAATTGATAAAAGTGTTGAATTGTTTATCGATACAGAAAGAGAACATTGGAGGCATGTATTAACAAGGATAATCGCTATTGTTAAAAGACTCGCCAAAAATACCTTGCCATTTCGAGGAGATGATGAGAGACTAAATGTTGAGAATAATGGCCTATTTTTACAAATGGTGGAAATGGTTAGTGAGTTTGATCCATATGAAAGAGCACCTTCGGCGGGCTAATACAAAAGAGATTCAATACACGTATCTTGGCAAAAAAATCCAAAATGAGTTGATACAGTTGTTGGCTAATGAGGTGAGAAATGCAATTATCAAGAAAGTTAAAGATGCAAAAATTTCACGATTATACTTGATTGTACTCCAGATGCAAGTCGTGAGGAGCAGGTGTCTTTAATAGTACGATTTGTAGATGATTCAGCAAACTTACCTACAGGTGAGGAACATTGGCTTGAATTTTTGAAGGTAGATGACACAACAGGACTTGGACTTGCAACCGAGCTTCAAAAGGCTTTGATCAAACTTGATCTGGATATTGATGACATTAGAGGGCAAGGGTATGATAATGGATCTAACATGAGCGGGAAGCACAAAGGTGTACAAAAAAAAGTACATGAAATGAATCCCCAAGCTTTCTATACTCCATGTAGTGCTCATAGTCTAAATCTAGCATTATGTGATATGGTGAATTGTTGTTCCAAAGCTGTATCCTTTTTCGGAGTGATACAACTCATCTATACTTTATTTTCCTCTTCTACCAAGCGATGAAAAATTTTCGAAGATAATGTAAAAGGGTTGACGGTAAAGCCATTGTCACAAACACGTTGGGAAAGTTATGTTGAGAGTGTGAAGCCTATAATGGAGCAAACTGCACAGATAAGAGAAGCCTTACTTGATTTGGCAGAATCTAATGAAGATCCTAAAGTGAAGAGTGAAGCCGAGTCGTTAGCAACACATGAACTTCAGAATTTTGAGTTCTTGCTTGGCATAGTAATCTGGTACAGGTTGTTGCATGCAGTCAATATTGTGAGTAAATTTTTTCAAACTGAATCCATGGATATTGATCATGCTATCGATCTATTGCAAGGATTTGTTTTATTTTTTGAAGATTATAGAGAAATCGAATTTGCCGTTGCTATGGATGAAGCAACAAAAAAGGCAAATGAAATGGGAATTGAAGCTGTATTTACAGAAAAACGCATAATTCGAAGGAAAAAATATTTTGATGAAAGCGGTAGTGATGAGGTAAAGCAATCAGCAAAAGAATCATTTAGAGTTGAGTATTTTGTTTTTATAATTGATCAAGCTCTATCTTCTCTGAGGGGTCGATTTGAACAATTCAAACAATATGATGACATATTTGGATTTTTGTTTAATTTGAAAATGTTAAGGGATGCAACTTTATCAAGTTTGTTGAACTCTTGTATGAATCTTGAGAAATATCTCGAACATGATGGGCGTTCGGACATCAGTTGAGATGATTTATGTTCGGAGTTACAAGTCTTGAAGATTTATTTACCAAATGAAGCAACAAGAGCAATTAAAGTGCTGCAATATTTGAAGACTCACAATATTTGTTACCAAAATGCTTATATTGCTTACAAAATTTTGTTAACCATACCGGTTACAGTTGCATCTGCGGAAAGAAGTTTCTTAAAATTGAAGTTGATCAAGACCTATCTTCGATCAACTATGTCACAAGAAAAATTAAACGGGTTGGCTATATTATCAATAGAAAAAGAAATGGTTGGGCAGCTAAATTATTCAGATTTGATTGATGTTTTTGCCTCTAAAACGGCAAGACGAATTGTATTCAACTAATTGTTTGAAACATTGTTGGTTTTGATGGTTTATAATATAAATCGTTTCTATAATATATTTAGTTGTTGTTTTAATGTTAGTTTTTTAAGTTAGTAATAGATCACATAATATACCGTTGAATTTTATATTTAAATTGCTTTCCCTGGGAGGCCTACTTTACACGCTTCGCCTCAGGGCCCATAAATCATAGGACCGGCTCTGTCTATGCATACACCTGTTACGTTAAATATGAGGTAACAAATGTATGCAGCGACTAAATTTAATACCAGGAAATTGTAAGAAACAATATATATATATATATATATATATATAGAGTTATTTTCATTTTATGAGTTTCCCTTTAGAGTTACTATCTATATATGCAGGGTCATAAATATATTGAGACCTCAACATATTTTCACATGCTATCAATGAATCAATAATTTCCCCCTTTTCCTTTATTATAATGAAATCAATCAATAACAACTGTAACTCTGAATTCCATTAAAATACAAACCAAACCTCTGAATAGCAGAAGAAAGAGGAAAACATAGAGAAATAGTGAAGCCTAATGGTAGGGGGCTCGGGGGATGTATGTCCGGAGCTCGACCAAAAGTATAAGGATGCCATTGAAGCACTCGAAGGTGGTATATGAGACATGATAGACAAAGGAACGCAACCAAATTGCACATGCATAAAGCCAATTCCACATTTGATAAACGAAAAACAAAGTCTGTTTCTGAAGTAAATCAATTAATAACTACAGCTTTGAATTCCACAAAAATACAATGCATTCCAGATTCAACAAAAACCCCAACCTCTGAATATAGCAAAAAAAGGGAAAAACATGCAAAAATGGTGAAACCTAATGCTATGTGGTGTTCGGGGGACGTCTGTCCGAAGCTCAACGAAATGTATAAGGATGTCATTGAAGCGGTCGAAGGTGACATGTTAGACATGGCAGACAAAGAAAGGCAACCAAATCACACATGCACTAAGCTAGATCCACATTAGACAAACAGAAAATAAATTTAGCTTCGAATTTCAAGGAGGAAAAAGCGAACCATGCAGCAAAAAAAAAATCTTTCGAACCTAGAACCACACAGTGAAATCGAACAAACATACCTGCGATATACAGCAAAGATCTACATTTACTTACCCAAGGAATTTTTCTCAACAATTCTATCGGTTGATTTACGATGAGAATTTCAAACTCCTACAAAAGAAAAAAATAGAGGGTTAAAACCTCCAAGCAAAAAAAGCAGCGAAAAAAAGAGAGAAGATCTTCCAAAATTGGAACCACACAGTAAAATCGAGCCAACATACCCTCGATTAAACTACCAGATACGATCCGATTCCAAGAAACCAGCGTCAAATAATCAAGGGTTTTCCTCGATTGCATATGAAGAAAATAAAAAAAGGAAAATCAGAGAGAAGAAATGAGCAGATCGATGGCATTGGTCAACTGTAGAGAGGAAAATATATTGAGGAAATGAAAAGGGAAAGTCAGAGATGAGTGAGAATTTGTGTGTAATTTGTCATGGTTTCAAGGGGTAATTTTTACAAAGGCTGGAAAATTCTTCCTATTTTCCACAATAGCCTCTTTTGTTAAAAATTCTATTTTGCCCTTACTAAAGTTATTTGCAAGATGTGTCTTATATCTTTAAGGATTTATCAGTCAAGACCTATATCTATATTTTTCAATCTTTCGAACACCTTTAAATATTCTTTGTATCTAGATAGTTTTTCAAAGATTATAGGTTGGCCTTTCTTGGTTATATATTCTCGAACTAATCCTTCTGAAATTTCTTCTTGTATATTTCTATGTTTGGTTATGATATATTCTACCTTTCTTATTTCTCTACTGGTTCCTACAGAATCAAATCCTATATTATTTCTATAATTATAATCTATATCTCTATATATTTCTTCAATTTTTTCTTTACCAACAGGAAATATGTCATCAGATTTTTCACCTAATTTAAGTAAAAATAAAACATCTTTTTCATCTAAAAATAATATGAGATTATTATCATTAGTGGATGTGGATGCTTGTGAATTGTTCATCAGAATAATTAAAACATAAGCATGTAAAAATAAGTAAATAACTAACAGTAATCAAGTGGAAATAAATAGGCTTTCCCTCCAATATGCTCTTATAGATGTTTTGCATGTATTTAATCAATCTTCTGAATCAAGTAAAGATTTAAAATATTTTTGAAATCATTTGGGTACACAACTGCTTCCGCAAAAGGCTTTTCAATTAAGGTTGCATTTCTCACTCTAGAGAACTAGCCGTGTTGCCACAGACGCTATCTCACAGTATCCAGAGTCTCTGTTTTCACCTCTATCCAAACTCTTTTCAGAATCAAGTTCCTACTTGGAACGAAATTTTAAAAGATAACTCACACACAAGGTGCTACAAGTTTTTATTAGAAAACTGCCTTTTTTTCCCTAAACCATTCATCAAAGACGGGTACTTTGGCATGACTAACATCCATTCAAAATCAAAGTTTTGAAAATCTTTTAAAATCTCTATCTGTACTGCCGAGGAATCATGAGAAACTTAACGAAATCCTTTTATGAAAGCTTTGTTGAATATAACAAACTTTACTTTGATATTCATAAACTGAAATTATACATGCTTACAAACTATATTTACATACCTTTGGTACTCACCTTATGAAGTTTAGAACTCCATAAGTGATTACCTTATTACACGATTTTCTATCTTCAAGCTATCTAATATTTTTCTGAATACAAGTGGTGTATACAGGTTATAAAAGATCTATCTAAGATGTGTTTCTTCTCAGTGTTTTAGAGATAAGCTATTTCGAGATATCCTCCTTCTTCCTCCTTGCCTCCTTTTATAGAAGCTTTTGGGAACCTTATCTTGACAGATGTTTTTCACCTTTCTTTGTTGGGTAGCTAGGCCATCTTATCTCCACCGAATTTTTCCATTATCTTCTTGCTAGTGGACCTCTCCTTTTGAAATTAGATACCTTATCTTTTGAGTTTGTCTGCCACTTGTAACAATTGGTGGGGATAGTTACAATTATGGAGACTTTTCTTGTATTATCTTCAGTCTTTTAGTAGCCACAGTTTTTCTTTAATAAATTTCTTTATTAAAGTAGTGATAAATGGCTACTTTTGTCACCATCACTTTTCCATTTTCGAATCAAAGAATTCTGCAGGGAATTCTTCACTATTAAGAGATACTTGGCTCATATCTTCAACTACATAGTATTCACAATGGTGATCACTGTAATTCCAGGGTAATTTGCATAGTTCTTTAGCCATATCTTCTGATCCATGCACTTGATTGGAAATAATTGCAGATAATAAATGGTCAAGATAACAAATATCTTCTTCCTTGGTAGCCATCCTTGCATTGGAATAGATAATATGATTTTCAGATGGATAAATCCATATTTTTTCTTTCTCAGTAATTATCTGAGTTACATGTTCAAATATCTCTTTGTACCCTTTTGCTCTTCTGTAAGGCATCATATTTAGAATATCTTGATATCCATTTTTAACAACCTTTTGATTGGTTGGTAAAAAATATTGATTTGTAAGTCCCATTTTTATCACATGGAACGATGGATGCATATATTCAAGAACGGGATCCTATTCCATGGTTGTTGAATGGAATTTGATATATATATTTGTTGTTTTGACGACTTCAGTATATCTTTTAACAACTTTCCTAATGTTGGCTGGAAGCTGAGCTATCTCTTTGAGATCTTTGCTAGGATATATATAAAGTATATTTCCTATCTCAAAACAATTTCGAACCCAGTTAGCTGGTGCTCCTGGATAAAAATTTATATTATTGTATTTTGAATAATGGAGAGTCTTCATCCATTTTCCAATCTCCAGATACCAATCTGATAAAATATTAAAAATAACAATAAAGAGTGTTACTCTTCATGGTTATCTTTTCTGGGAATTTTTGCTTCATGGCATATCTTGACAATATCTTTTGGATCTATCCTTTCAATAGAAAGTTTAGGTTGAATTTGGCTCTGTGAAGAGCTACCTTCTCTTTTGATATCTTGAATATCTTTATTACCAGTAATAGGTTCAAGTTTTCCCTGTAAAGGGGTTCCTATTACCTTCTTTTCTTTCCCTTTATCCTCGGGGAGAGCGCTAGTATTCACAAGTCCCTGCGAAAGGATACTAGACTTGGTACAAGTAACTTCTGCCTCAAGGGCTATATTTTTGCCTCTAAGGCTATCTTGGATATTTTAAATTTGTGTTTCCAAATAGGAAACTTTTATCTCAAGTATTTGGACTTTCGTCCTTAATTGTTCCAGCTCCATCCCTGCTAAGATAATCAGGAAGAAAGTTGGTTTTACCTTTTATGTATTCAATATCAAATTTGAAATATGAGAACCAAATTTTTATCCTAATAATATATCTATTGGTAGTAGATGGATCAACATTATTTTTCAAAAATGCTTTAACTTGAGTATTATCAGTTCTAATCAAGAACTTCTTTGGTAATAGATAATCCTCACATTTCTGAACTCCTCTTTTCACAGCAATGAGTTCTTTTCTATTCGTCTCATATCTTGTTTCTACTTTTTTGAATGTTCCTGATGTATAACCTGCAAGTATCTCAGGACAAGAACAATCTTTTTCACATTTATACTCTTTATGATTCTTTTTCACCTTTAACACTGCTCCCCAGTAATGATCTGAAGTATCAGTTTCAAGGATAAAGAAATCTGCTTCTTATGGTATTACAAGTTTGGGCAATACCTTTAACTCTTCTTTAACTTTCCTTATATTTTCACAATCTTGTTCTTCCCAAGACCACATAATATTTTTTCTCAATTTTGGAAGAAAATAATTTTTTAATTTGGCACAATTTTCAATGAATCTTTCAGCATAATTTAATATACCAAGGAAGTTTTGTAATTGTTTTTTATCTTTGATTTCTTCAGAAAATTCTTGAAGTTTTTCTCCAATATGAGATTGCAATTGCAATTCTCCTTTTTTTATAAATAATCCTAAAAATTCTATCTCTGTTCTAGCTATCTCAACTTTCTTTTGAGAAAGTGTAATACCATGTATTTTCATAATATAACAAATTTCTCAAGATGTTCAATATGTTCATCAATATTATTAGAATAAATAAGTAAATCATCTACATATGCAATACAGAAATGAGTAATTGGTTTAATTACCTCATCCATTCTTCTTTGGAATATTTGTGGTGCATTTTTCAACCCAAATGGCATTACATTCCATTCGTATTGTCCCAAAGGATTGAGGGTACTAAATGCAGTTAGTGGTTTACTTTCTTCTATAAGCATGATTTGCCAAACCCTAACTTACAATCAAATTTTAAAAATATCTTTTTGTTCTGTACTTGTTTAATAAGGGTTTCCTTATTTGGCAAGTAGTATTCATCAAATTTAGTAACTTCATTTAATTTCTTGTAATTTATCACTATTCTGGCTTTTCCTCTTTTTATCTCACTATGTTTTCTAACCATAAAGGTTGGGCTGCTATGTGGACTTTTACTAGGCCTAATTAACTTGGCTTCTAACAATTCTTTTATCTGATTTTTAAATTCTTTTTGGTCATCTACACTATATTTCATGGGTTTGACTCTAACAATAGTGTCTGGATTAGTTAATTCTATCTTAGCCTTTATTTTATCAGTATTCCATTTTTCTAAAAGATTTTCAAAATATGTTTTAGAAATTTCTTTTTTCAATTTTTCTAATATGTTTTTTGTTGTCATTTTTAAGACTGTAACTGGTTTAAATTTTTCTGTACTCCAACATCCACCACGCTGGGTTGAGGAACTCTGATGGTTTATATCTGTATATGCTATCGTAACAGCTTTATTTATTTTTGGTGTAAATATTTTATGTGCACAAAGTGTTGTGAACATATACTTATCAATATATTGTGTGAATGGTGCATATTTTAATAGAAAATTTTGTCCTAATAAAATATCACATCCAATTGTAGTTGACATGTACATTGTATCAACAAATACTTCTCTAAAAGAAATTAGAAAAGGTACTTGCGTAGCATATTTGCTATATATTACCTTATTTCCACCTGCTGTTGTAGCAGTGACAATCCTCTTTGAATTGTGTTTCCAGTATTCAGATAGTAATACATTTGGTAAGCATAAGCTTATTGTACTTCCTGTATCAAGTAAGCATGGAATTTAATTCTACAATATCTTTTTATATTAAGTGTTATTTCAATATATGGACTCATGGGATTAGTACTTATTACTCTTTTCATGATAACAATGATTTCATATTTTCATCTATTTTTGGTATGATGATTGGGTTATCATCCACTGTTATTTTTAAATATCCTTGGCAAATTTTATAAGGACTATATTTCTCAAGAAAGTTCATTCCTAGTAAAATAGGTGAACGATCTACTCCATATAATTCATCTTTATATAGAATTATTTCTTTAGTATATTCTTTCTGGTCCTCTCCTATAAGTATAAGAGGGAACTTAACATATTTTCTTATTTCAAGATAATTTCATAAATAATCCTTAAATATATATGGTTCTGGTATTTCAAAGTCTATTAAATGACTAATAAATTTAGCATTTACATGACTTTTATCTGCTCTAGTATCTATGAGTACAAGAAGATTCTTCTTATATCATTCTTGATTTATATATCTTGTCTTAATGTAATATTGCGAATTTGATGGTTCAGCAATACTTAAATTCTTAAGTCTGCTTATTCTAGAGTCTGTCTAGAGGGAAATCTTGCAATAAGATTATCTCCTTCCAAGCTGACACTATTTCTTCTTATTAGTTTTCATTCAGAATGATTTCTCTAGATTGTTTGTGGAAATCAAGTATTATTTGTTCTGGTATAGTGACTTCATGTTCTTGGTATTTTCTAGGAGGAATATATTGTGCTAATTCCTCAAAATCTTTATGTATGATAATATTATCAGTTATCTTCCTTAGATTGTTATGATGGCTAGTACTAAAAGCAAAAATTGATTTTATGCTTATACTAATAGCCTTACTTCTTCTTAACATTTTCAAGTTTTCAATTCTATAGTATAGATTGAAACTTTGGTTAATATTTTCATCATTTAATTATATTGCATAATTTGATTTTACTGTAAATATTATCTTTTGATAGACTAAGTTTCCTGCAACTGTTCCTAATAGAGCATCTATCGAATCTTGTAAGATTCTATTGTCCATACAGTAGATTTCTATTGGTATGTTCATGCATTCTCTAAAGAATCATTTTACCATTATCTGGACTCCTCCTAATTCAATGCATTTTAATTTGTTCCTCACATTTTCTAGAATTTTGGATAACTTTTGTTTTACCCATTCTTTTGTAATTATAGGAATCCTTGCTTTTCCTATAGTATCTTCTATATTGATAGACATTTCTTTATAATTCATACTTACAATTGTTTTATTTACTCTTGGTAAAATTTCTAAGAATCATTGATGAAATACATTTTTTTCTTGTAGGTCTAATATTTTCTTAGTGATTCCTGTGTATTTTTTAATATCAAATGTGATTTCTTGATTTATACCTTCTATAGAATCTTCAACTTCTTCAGTTGTCTCTATTTCTATTTCTGATTGTTGTATCTCCTGATTCATATATACTATCTCCTCATAATCTTCTTCCGATGAGGATGTATCTAAGTCATAAATGTTACTGCATTCACTACTTAGATCTTCAAAATATTCAATTGGTTCTATATCACTATCTTCTTGAAATTTTTCATAAATTCTAAGAGTTTTTATATTTTGTCTATATTTCTTTTTAGAACATTGAGGGGCAATGTGTCCTTCTTCATTACAAATAAAACACCTACATTTTTTAATGTTTCTTGGTTTAAATTTCTTATTCCAATTTCTTTTCTTGAAATATTTTTTATATGGTTTAAAATTCATTTTCTTGAAATTTTTGTAGTTTTTGAATTTTCTTTTATATTTCTTATATGGTTTATACTTTTTCTTATGGCATCCAAATTGTTCAATTTGGCCATTATCTTTGTAACAATATAATGAATTCTTTTTTATTTTATATGCCTTTTTATTTTCTAAAGCCTCTCTACACCATATACCTATCATTCTTTTTATAAATTCAATTCTACTTCCTAAACTATCTATTTCTACTCCTTCCTCTTCTCCTAGAGGTAGTAATTTTTCATATTCTTTTAGTAACTTAATTCCCCATGGGAATGGTAATTTAGTAAAATAAGATCTTAATATAGGTTTATTTTCCTGATAATCTCCTTGGTTTAATATATAGTATATTTCTTCGAATTTACATGTGTATCTTTCCAGTTCACACATATCACATATCTTTAAATTTTTCATTGCTATCATTCCTTGATTATATTCATCTTGTTTTCTTTCTTTATTATTAGAAGTATACCTATCTCCTAAGAATTCTGTTCTTAAGATTTTTTCAAATCTTTTTAATATTTCCTGAATATTTTGTTCATTTAAAGAATTTCTATTATCTAATATTTCAGTCCTACTTGCTCCATATTTTACCCTTCCTTTAATGGTTTCTGGTAATTTTCTCCACCATTCAAAAACAATTCCTCTGAATGTATGTTCTACAAATCCAAAAGCTGTGTATGTTTCCCATTTATTAAATTGTATTGCTAAATCTGTACTTTTCATCTATGTTTCAATAGCTTTATTTTTATCTACACAGTCTAGATCTAACTATATTCCTGTTGTATGGATTGGTTCATTATAAAATTTCATTGGGTTTATTTCTTTTATGGACTGTTTTCTTACATTTCCAGTGTATCTTTTCTGTATTTTTCTATATTGGTAAATATCAGCTTTATCAGGTATTGGGGTACCATAAGGATAATCAGTTTTTTCATCACTACTGAATTCTACTTTTATAGTCTGACTTGAAGATGGATTAGTATTCATCTTTGTATTTTTCATTTTTTCAGTTAATTCTTCTAACTGTTTTTTATATTCTTCATACTCTTCTCCTGTAAATTCTAAGAATTTTTGTTCTATTTCTTCTACATCTGTAATCATATATTGTTTTTCTTCATGCTTTTTCCCTTTATTATTTTCTTTTTGTGTTATCCTAAAGTCTTGCGGTGGATTAATTATAATCCTATCTTTTCCTTTGAGACTTTTATCTAAAAGAGCGTTTCCTACTTGTAGATTATGTTATAGATTTTCTAATATTTTATGTATGTCTCCAAAACTTTCATTTGTAGTGTTTTTAGGTAAATAGGGATAACTAGGTTTTTTATGTTTTTCAACTTTTTTCAAAAATTCTTTAATTATATTTTCTTCATCTACTATATTCATCATTATTTTTGGTTCGTAATCTGGCTCTGATACCATTTCTTCGGAGTGTGCAGCGGAGGGGTTAAGATTTTTGAGCCAATTAAAATCTTCATAAGTATTTAAAATATCACAATAGAATTTATAAAATTCACTATTTTCTATTCATACTTTTTCTTCAATAATTATATTCAGTTATTTAATTCTTCTTCTCAAATTAAGAATTAGTTTATAAATATCATTTTCTGTTTTGATTGTATTATTATCTATAGAAACATTTTTATTTTTTAGTTTTGGATCTAAATATTCTGTAAAGAATCCTTTCAGATCTTCTTCTAAATAATTTAATTCATTTTCTGTTGCGTTTTTTAGGTCAATAAAATTTTGTATAATATTTGGGTTTAATTTTAAAGATCTTTGATCTATATTTCTTTGAGGATCTAATTGAAGGTTTTTGTACATTGTAGTGGCTTAAGTTGCAATTTCTCAATAAGGGGTATTATTGGAAAGATAATTGTCAAAAGGCTATTCTTCAAATATTTTTATTTCTTGGTCTAATCTTGTAATCATTCCTTCTATTTATGCTCTTAAGAGATAATTCCTCTGGTTTCAAAGGAAGTAATGAAGCATGGCCCCTGAAGCAAGAGGCATGGGCATAACATGGAGAATTGGAGAAAAACTGATCGGAAAATTAAGAGATGCATGGCGTCTGCTAAAATAAAAGGGAAAATCTGATATTTTTTGTGTGCCAATGAACAATGCTTATGAACAGTGGCAAGATCAATGAAAATGAAGTCCCCTCTTTTATTATTGTAGGGATTTACATAATTTCATAAAATGTTTTATCATATATATTCTTTTTAACGATTTTAATTTTTCTTTTACCAATATAAATTACCTCAACTACTTTCAAGAACAACATTAGTACTTCAAAAATATAACACATACCATTAATCCAATATATAAGACATCTAATGCACATACTTACTACTAGTTATTGGAAGTTATAGTTTATGGCTATATATAACTTCTTTTCCTTGAAAAAATACAACGAAATTATTTTCATCTTCTATAATTTTTACAAACTTGATTCTAGTTTTTTTTTTTTTTTTTTTTTTTTTTACGATATTGTTTGGATAAATTTGAGAGTTTCGAAAATCACTTGTTATTGTTGAGTAAGTAATTTGATTGTTGTATTTTGTGAGTGACTGTCCAAAGTGATTGCAGTAGTTAGCAATGAATGATCGTATTGTCACGAATCTCGAACATTCGATAAGTCTTCTTACTTTCTTCATTTTAATTATTGTTATCAAAAGGTATCTGCAACTAATTTCCTAACAAAAATCACAAACTTGATAGATGACAATAAGGATGATTGTTATGGTATATTAACATAAGAAAACTCCCATAAATATGGATAACAAAATTTACCGTATTTTGTTTCAATTATGTATTTGCAACATCAGTAATATATGTTAAAAATAAATAAATAAAATTCAAAATTAGATATTTCATTCACATGCTAAAATTGGAAATGACATTATAACATGACATTTGGTATAAGGACACATTAAAGACATTTTGGTACACATTGCCCATTAGCTACAATTTTCCCCAACGTGAAAAATATTAGAGCAACTTACAAAAATACTATTAAAATTAGGAGTCTTTCGAAAAATCATATGAAAATTTTTTTAGAAATAAAAAAAATATTATGCAAAATCAAGTGGGATTTTTAAGTAAAAAGTGACATACAATGGATTAATTTAAGCCACAATCACCAAAGTTTTTTAAAATAATCAAAATGAACATTAAAGTAATTTTTTTACGAGAGTAGTTACTAAAATTTCTAATAGTTATGCTAATGGTCACTGGCTCGAAAACGTTGATTTAAAGCTCTCTGTGTCACTATTAAATTTTAACCGAAGAAATAAGCATGACACTAATTTATACGCCAAAAGACAGATGAAGTCGCGATAATTATAACTAAAGTCATAATTTTCAAAGAAAATTTTTCTATATTTTTTAATTTTAATAAGCAATCGGTTTATGAAAATTCGTATTTTTGTTGGCGAATATTTGTCTCGTGTCGCGTTTTAGTTAATATCAATTGTGTTTATATATCATTCAAAGTTTACTTTTTCGTTGACTAATCATTTGAGGTTAGATTTTTTAACAAACTTCATTGATCATTACTTAAATCAACCCCAAATAAATTGGTGAAATAAAAAGATAAAATTTAAGTTAAAGCTAACTTGGGCGGAGTTAGGAAATATTGTTCAGTGCAAGCACAGTTTAATCAACGTCAAACTTTGAGTTTTTTTTTTTATTATTATGGATTTAGTGATGATAAAAATATAATATAATATTACGAAAATACTGGAAATGATTCATTGCCAATTTTCATACTTTGATTTCATTGTACAATAATTTTATTATTAATCTTCAAAAATATATATTTTTGTACATAAACAATCGTGCTATCATTCATCCATTGATCATCCAATCGATTGTGCAACTATTATATATAATGCCCATTACAGAAAATACTCTCTCCAAGGCTATAGTGCCTGGTCTGACAAAGTGCCAAGCAAGCCAATCCAAGTTGCACCTTGCCTTCCAAGAATAATCCTTGCCTTCCAAGTTCCCACTTGCCTTCCAAGAATAAATCCTTGCCTTCCAAATGTTCCCTTGCCTTCCAAGAATAAATCCTTGCCTTCCAAATGTTCCCTTGCCTTCCAAGAATAAATCCTTGCCTTCCAAATGTTCCCTTGCCTTCCAAGAATAAATCCTTGCCTTCCAAATGTTCCCTTGCCTTCCAAGAATAAATCCTTGCCTTCCAAATGTTCCCTTGCCTTCCAAGAATAAATCCTTGCCTTCCAAGAGCCCCATGTTTCGAACTCACGACCTCTGCTCTGCCAGGTTTGACAGCGTCCGTCCTTTGCCAGTGGAGAAGTGCCCTGGGGGGCTGGTAAGGTATTCATTTTGTGTGTTTAAGGTGGACAGAGAAGACATGGTGGTATCTAAACCTACTTCAATAAAAGTTTTATGTAATTCACAAGGAGTAATCAAATAAAAATCTTTTCTTTTGAATAGGCAAAAAAATTGAAGTAAAGGGAGTAGATGAAATTGAACACAATGGCGATAAGCATAAATTAGACATTTCGTGTTTGCCTTCTTACTTGGAGTCTGATTGTGAGAGTCGTGAACAAGAGAGATGAAACGTAGGTTTTGAATTTGGGGAATTATGCTGGGTATTATAATTTTTATCTTGGGTTTCGAAGTTTTCAATTTAAAAGCCCAAAACTTAAGGAAAAAAAAATTGTGAGAGAGAGAGAGAGAGAGAAATGAATTGGACTGGGCCCAAAGTTTAATGCAGGCTTGTGCTTGCACTGGACTCTATTGGGCTCCACTCTCGAAGGCTTGTTCAACTTCAAGAAAGCCTTAATTAATTATTTCTGACAATAAAAGTGAGATCTTCAAAATTATTCAAGTATCTTTTTGTGGAAGTAACCTCCTCAAAATAACTAGAGCTTTTGTTAGAATATAATTTCAATTTTCGACTAGCGAGTTTTCAAGCGTGGCAAACATAAAGAATCTCTCAGCATGAAAATTACAAGTTTTTAGTAAATGGTATAAAACAAGTATCTTCAACGATTTATCAAATATTAGAATCCATTTTTTGAGGTTGAAAAATGCTTATATGAGTGGCAACAGTCTCAATGGTCAAAGCATCTGAAAATTCTCTAGTTTTAAATATTTTGTTTTATTTAAGTATTTTTTTTTTTTTTGGCTGTAATTTCCCTTTGTGATCAAGTTGAAGAGTTTATGCTACATTAGGTATTTCAAAAACAACTATTCTACACTACCAGAAGGATGAATCACAGAATTAATACAGACAATGGTGAGAGATATTTTTGACATTTTTTATCAAAGCATGGGCCTCACACACATGAGTAAAATTCTATGAGAATACAAATAGAATAATACTTTCAAAAATTGTCAATTATGTTTGTGGTTCTAACTCGTACATGTCGCTATCGATACTAAGTACCCACATGCACGATTTTTATGGCATCGCCTAACGTTGTGGACTAGCTTGGTAACTAGTTCAACTAGGGCTAATTTCAATTTGATTTTTTTAATGGTTAAGCCATCTTTCTTATTTGTCATCGCCAAATAATATTTATTAATTGGTATAATGTTCGATTCTTTTGAATATAGCGGACCAGACGCATGTTTTTCACCTAATTTAGATGCTTTTGTCAGGATAATTACTAATTGGTTACTGAACTTTGCAAATGATTTTCAAGAAATCATTGAACTTCAAAATTTTCCTTATTAATTACTGAATTTTACGAAATGTAATCACATCACCAGGAATTTGAAAATTTTTCATTTTAGTAACTGTACTTTACAAAAGTCGATGCGATTACATTTTGTATAGTCCAGTTGCTAACATGGAAAATTTTAAAGTTCTATGACACCTTGAAAACATTACGCAAAATTTACTGACCAATCAGGTAATTAACCAATCTTTAATTTTTTTTGTCCTTTTTTTTTTTTTTTTTAACGAGGTGTCCCTGTTTACGCCAGACTATATCCTCGTCCCTGAACTTCCGGCTCCTCAGTAGCTCAGGAAGGTAAATCGTGGGATGTACCCAAGTTGATCAGGGTTCGAACAGCTTTTATACTCCTGGCCCCAAGGGAGTCTTCTCCATGGTTATTACATCACCAAACTGCTCCAACCCTTCCTCTGGTTATTACAACACTCAGCTGCTCCAACCAGGAATCGAACTCCCCACGCTGAGGT
>NC_036241.1:10039081-10053103 GCF_002742605.1 Olea europaea var. sylvestris | reverse complement strand
GGGGAAAAAAATTTACACAAAAAAAAAAAAAAAAAAAAAAAAAAATCTTTTGAAAGAGAGAAATAGAGAGTTCAAACTTAACATGAGCTATACGGTTAAATAGGGGCGCATATCTTCTTCTTTTCTTTTCTTATATTTTTTTTCCCCTAAAGGATGTGGGGATGTATTTTAAATTACATCAGAATTGAACACGTCATAAATTATACAATAAAATATTTTACATGTAAATTAAATTTTTTTTTAATTATACATTACCCAAAAAAATTACTATTCCAGCATTTATAAACTTTAAAAAAAAAATGGGGCTCAAACAAAAACTAATATCTCATTATTAATCTCCGACATTTAATAAAATTTCATGAAAATAAACTGCGTCATGTAGACATAATTTAATATTTCATTTCATCTAATAATCATTACAAAATATTAAAAAAAAAAAGTTTAATAGATAATCATCTATCTAGAGTCGCATGTTTCAATACGATTGTCTCAATCTCAAACTGTATTCCTCAATACTTTATGAGCTACAATATGGGTATGATTTGAAACATCAAGAAGAGAAATACATGAGTGAAGTACATGATTAGACAAAAGGAAATCAGCATCCATATTTTCTACGACTTCCTCTTCATGAGGTCTTGTATACGATGCAATTATTAAGAGATCTGCATCCGATATTTTCTAATGGACAATTTGTTGCTCCTCTTCTTAATTTAGGAGGGCGTTAGTAGACATTAAGGGAATATTAACAAATATGTATGAAATAATTTTTAACTAGATTTTTAAAAAATTAATAATTCCAATTAATTAATAAATTATCGAGTAATGAATCGTACAAGTTTACAAAGATCAGGTTGTATATGAAATGATGAAACTAACGAAATGAGCACGAAAACAACCCATACAATGTACCTAAACAAATGAAGAGAGGCGTGGCAAATAAGAATTCTCTATCTATGATGGCGATGGTCAAGTTGGGATAGTCATCTATAGCATTTTCCTTGTCCATTGCTAATAAAAAAAAATACTGAATTGCGGCTAATTTTGGAAGTATGATTAGCACATTGTGGTGTTTATATTTATATAATTTAAAACATAACAAAAAGTCCAAATTTCAAGTCAAAGTCTTTGAAAAGTGATACCAAGAAAACCTAGAAATAATGTTATGGGGTGAGGCATGAAAGAAGGATTGATGAGAAGTGGTTCTTTTTTTAATTTGAGAGGGCTGGGCTATCCGATTTATCTCGTAGAATGAGAGGTCCCCTCTATTTATTATTGCAGGAGCAAGAAAGCAGAAATAGATATAAGTATAGATTTTTTCTATAGATTTTATACGGAATGACAACTGTCTTCTTGTAATTGACTGTCGTCAAAAACAGTTTTTTACAACAACAAATCACAAAAAGGAAGCTGTATTCTTGTACCAATTCTGTTAAAAAAAATCTGTACTTGCAGAGTTATTCAAGATTTAGCCAAAAACAGTCATTGAAAACAACAAATCACAAAAAGGAAGATGTATTCTTGTATCAATTCTGTTAAAAAAATTTGTATTTATAGAGTTTTCCAAGATTTATCATCATCATCATCATCATCATCAACAACAACAACTGTTGAGATTGATTTTTTCACCAATATAAACAACCTATTTTGTTGGGTCTTGACTCAACTTTCAAAATGCAATTTCTAGAGAAGAATAATAACAGACTAGCATTACTGGACTTGGAATGATGATGGTATTTAGAAAAATTATCGGATTAAAATGAAATTAAAATATAGAATGGATTGTTACTCCCGTGAGGGTGTCTGTAGTTACTCCATCGAGAAGTTGATAACATTTTGTTTCGATATTCTAAGAAACTTATCGATTTTTATATTAGTAATAGCAATATACTCTACATAAAAAGGTCCAATAACGAAAATCGTCCACAAAATTTGTTAAATTATAAGCTCTTCAATATTATCCTCCTCGGAACAAAATATACAATATAGAATAGTACTCTAGGTCATGATAGAGGTAACCTAACTTGGCCCTGGAACAATTGAGCTCGACTAGTGTCCAAAATCTAGACTTGATTCAACCCTTTGGATTGTGGGGGCATCATGGACTGAGCCGAGCTGTCTACAAGCGCGACTCGCTTTCTTTAAAAAGATTAACAAAATATGCTTAAAAAAGTAAATGTTTTTTTTAATTAAAAATTAATAAATTAAAGCAAAAAACTATCAAAAATGGGGAGCCAAACAAGCCTGCTTGTGGATTTTACGAGGGGACTTGGCTTGTGGATAAAAAATTGTGCTCGATTTGATCCATGGTTCATCTGAAAAACGAGTTCGAGTCCTTTATGAATCAAGTCAAGACGAGACGAGACGAGTCGAGCCGAACCTACTAGCTGGCAAGTTGGTTGGCCCATTTGCCATTCCTAGACGATGATAGAGAGAAAATGATTTTATTATTATATTTCAATACTGCTTGGTGTATAATCTTTATTACAACGTTGTTGACTATATATCACACTATATGTTATCATTTGACAGTTTAAAAAATAATTTATTTTTTCAATCAACAATTTTTTTGACTCATACAACATTGTAACATTGTAAAAAATTATTGTAGAAAGGGCATTGTCCATTATGCCTCCGTTTGAGCTCCCATTAAATTTATAATACATTTTTCTCTTTATTTTTTTTAACCACACATTTTTCGATAAATAAATATTATATATAGACCAATTTTTTTCTTTTTCAACCATACCATTTTCAAATAAAAAAAAAATTATAACATCAAATAATGTCAAATAATGGGGCCCAAACAAGGGCTGCATTTTTCTTTTTGTAAGGATCCATTTAATTGCAATAATAGAATTTGGGTGGAAAGAAAATAAATTTCAGGGAATTGAATTGCCCAAAATTTGTTTTACAGGGAATTGTCAATTAAAAGTGTTTGATTGGTATAAATTTCCACCTGAAAACTGTTGAAATTTTAGATCATTTGATATTCGTTTGGCTTTGTTTTTAATGAAAATTGTCAATTAAAGAAATAAAATTTGTTTCCATTACCGAATTTTATTTTATTTTATTTTTAAAAAGTTGGAAAACTGATTTTCCACCAAACCGGTGGAAATTGAAATTCCACGAAACCAAAGAAAAAGAGGTCACGTGCGGGAGTGGTTGGAAAATGAATTGCCAAGAAAATTCTTTCAATCAAATAAGAAAAAAAAGTGAAAATTCCTCAAATCATACATGCCCTAAAAGTTAGCCCCCGTTTGCCTTTCATTTTGTGAAAATGAAAATGTGTGGAATAGTATGTTTTTAAAAAATAAGTGATTGAAAAAGATAGAATTTTTTTTTTTTTACGTGTAATATTACTTTATGAAAAATATGTGTGATTGAAAATAATGAAATTAAAATTTTTGGGGCCAAACGGGGCTTAATAACATTGTACTTTCATTTATCTCTTCTCAATGTACAAAAAAATAAATAAAGAAAGAAAAAATTCTCCAGTTGCTTTCTACTTTCCAGCTGGATCTAGACCCTCTCCAACCTTACGTCCCTATCCCCACATGCCCCACTGTCCTTTACCTCGAGAGCCACTTTTTTCAGAGTAGATTCCAATCTACCTCTCTTTATTCCACAGGTCTCTGTTTCTGTTTCTGTTTTTGATTTTCATTTTCCTATTTTTTAAACAATTTATATGTGCTGTTTTGCTCTATAAAATCCGACCCGAATCACTATCAAATATCTCCTTCTCCTCCTCTCTTCTCTCTCAATTACTCTTTAATCGCACTCTGCCCCTTCTTGATTTTCAGTTCCCAGGAATCCTTCTTTGGATTCGAAGCCCCATTTGTTACTGAATTATCAATCTTGATTAGTTGGGTTCAGGGTTTAGCCCAGAAATTTTTCTTCAGCTTCATTATAATTTAGGATCTGGGGTGTTATTTTAAGCTAATCTTGATGCTTGCTTCATTGTTTTTGATCTTTGAAATTGATGTCTGCAATTCTCAGCGAGCTTTTTCTTTCTGGGTTTATGATAAATTCTACATATAGGCGCAGGACCCATTTAGTTCAATCTTTCTCTGTTGTTTTCCTTTACTGGTTCTATTGCATTTCATGATCCTGTAATCACTTTTATGATAAGTAGCATATATATCTATATAAAATAAACTTCTATCTATGTAATTATTATTATATAAATATAGCCGTATTTCTATCTGGGTCCTGCTAATACCTATAGTCTGCTATCTCCAAATCCATTATTTCTTGAATTTTGATAAATTCTGTGAGGTTTCTGTTCAATTGTGGGGATCATAATTACACTACAAAGTTGTGTCTTTGAACCCAGTTCGACTTCCAAAAATAAGGTCGTGTGCATTTGGATCAACTTAATTTGTGTTGATTTGCTTATTTTCTTCGCATAAGCTGGGATTAGGACTTGATCTGTAACAGTTTCATGGCTTCATCTAGTGGGACATCATCAGGTTCATCTGGGGTTCAGAACTCTGGTTCTGAAGAAGATCTTCAGCAATTGATGGATCAGAGAAAGAGGAAGAGAATGATTTCGAACCGGGAATCAGCACGGCGATCCCGGCTGCGAAAACGGAAGCAATTGGATGATCTAATGGCAGAAGAGGCTAAATTTAGGATGGAAAATAATCAGATTATCTCAAGACTGAATATCACCACTCAGCATTATCTCAACATGGAGGCTGAGAATTCAATTCTCAGAGCTCAAGTGACTGAACTCAGCCAGAGACTGCAATCTCTCAATGAAATCATAAGTTTCTTGAATGCTAACAATGGTGGTTTTGGCATTGAGGAGAATCATTCAATTGCAGGTTCTGCTTATAATAACTTCATGAACCAATCTTGCAATTCTCTCTTTTTCAATCAGCAGCCTATTGTGGGTATGCCAGATTTCTTGCAGTATTGATTTGCGCACTTCTTTGGCTTATTTGGAAAGTTGGACATGACAATGTTAAGAATCAGTATTGTGCACTAAACTTGTAGCGGATGAAGATTTTCCATTGGTGTAAATCTAAATTTATGAAGAAATAATGAAATTGGAGGGGTGTTGACTTCTTTGGTTTTCAAGAACTTGTATTTGACTCCCTATATTATGCAATAATATGTCTTTACGTTTTCATTTTTGTTGACAAAAGATTGTTAAAATTATGCTGACCACTCAAAATGTTGTTCATTTATGTTTTTTCTTAATTTAGTGTCGAAAATTAAAAGAGAAAATACGTATAAACTATGAAATTTGACTTAAAATATAATTTATTATCATTACGAAGATACTGGATTAAACCAATACCAATTTGCTGGAAAAAATAAGAGATTAGAACCAAATATCAAGTATTTGATCACAAGAGCACAAAAATAAAATAATTAGCAGAAAATGAAGATCTTATTATAATATGGAGAAAGAATACAAAGATTTTGTTTTTATAATTTGTCTGACTTCTATTAACTTAATCTAAATCATATTAAAGAGCCAACTATATATAGAGAACAGATAGGAAATATCCAAACCCTAATAGTAGAGTTGTGGTCGAGGTATAATGCAAGAAATGGAATCCAAAACAGAGTAGAAGAGAGAAAATCGAGCAAGACAAGAAACAGACAGGTGGTGCCGATGCCCACTTTCAGATTCTTTACTCCAAAATCTCGGTTCTCTTCAGCCCAATGTCCCCTTCACGTCCAACACAAATTTCAATTTTTAATTGGACTTCCAAATAGAATTTTAACTACAATTTACCAAGTAAACTTGAATAGGATTCAATAATGGCATTTCAAATAGAATTTTTCTTAATATGCACTTTAATCAAAATTCTTTATTATCTCAAAAAAAAAAAAAAAAAAAATTTGATTCGGATGAAGCAAAAATTGCTTTGAAAATAGGTTTTTGAAATTACGGTTCAAATGCTTTTCCCGTAATCTTAAAATAAATAGTCGAAATTGAAAAACTAACAATTCAAATACAAACCAAACAGCTCGTAACTTATTATTGGTAATTTAGACTAATGGTCGAGTTACTTTTCATTCCTGTTGAGAAAAATTTTAAAAAAAATAAAAAATTAAAATATTACATTGATTCTAAGGATGAAGATTTTCAATCTTAATAGAGAAAAATAAAAAAATCAAAATAAAACAGAATAGGAAAATTTGATTCTTGACCACCGGTTGAGACACTCTTGAGAGTTTATTTTATTTTTAGTTTATGTGCTTGCATTTTCGATTATAAAAGTAATGGAGTACAAATTCTTTAGTCACCACCCTACTCAAGACACACTGACCAAACCACTCAATACAAACGTCTAATAATAATAAATTAGCACTTGACCTATAATTCACAATTCAATCATGCTACTTGTACATTTTATTTTACATCAAATTTGACATTGTGCCACATGTCGTAACATGATTAGACAGTTTTTAAAAATTACACATTTTTACGCTAACAACATTTTGAATTTTCAAAGCATATCAAAATTTCATGTACAATGTGGAATGTGCAAGAAGCTTTATTCTTCACCATTTTTAAGAAGAGCGGTGCTATGTGTACACGGGTGTTGACATGCCCCCTCTCTTGTGAGGGAACTGTACACTGTCGTGTCAACCGTCTATGTACAAATAGAAAATTTCTTTTAAAAAGCAAATTTTTTTTATATTTTACACTAAAAAAATAAAAATACTAATAAAGAGCACACACACAAAAAGGAAAAAAATAAAGAAAAGAACAAAAGAAAGAACAAAAGAAAAAAAGGAAAATATTATATTCCCCAACAGCCACTCCCACGGCCCATTCGCCGCCACCTCCTCCGCTTGGGGGGAATTTCACAAAAATCAATGGAGAAATCCCCTCTATTGGCGGTGGTGATAATGGTGGAGGTGGTGGCTATGTAGGGTTGGACGGGTGTTAGGGAAATTAAAGAATTTCCATTTTTGAATTTTTTTCTTTTCCTTTTTTATTTAAATTTTTTTATTTATGGTAATTATATTCATATTAGAAATTTGGTAATCGCATCACATTTTAATTGTAAGGAAGATTCTTAGAATGTGTTTGATTGACATGAAAAGTATCACATAGAAAAAAAAATGTTTTCCATCTTTTGTGGAAAATAAAAATCACCTCTACCCAAAAAAAATGTTTTCCTTAAAAATAAGGAAAATTAGGCATATTTTCAAAAGTTGGAAAATGTTTTCCATGAAAAAAAATAGCAATCAAACACTTCAAGTAGGAATTTGGGTGGAAAACTGATATTTTCCATAAAAAATAAATGTAATCAAACACACCCTTAAATTTTGCTCATTATTTTCCTAATATCACCACCTTTTTTTTTTTTTTTTTTTATAAATTTATATTCAAACCTGCTTGATGTACACTCTATTATATAGGGCTGTATTTGATATACATAATTTAGATACATAGGGCCTGTGGGTCTCATCCCATATGAAGGTGTGAACACTTCTATATATATAAATTATGTAAACCAAGATTTATCCATTACACAGCCTCTCATGTGACGGGGTCTATAAGAATTTCCCTTTTATATTTAACTATCAATCATTAGCATATCTTGTCTCTTATAACAATTTTTGTCCAATTATTATGATAAATAGGTCTTTTCGCTCCATTTTAACGGACATTTTGGTTATCATCGGATGTTTAAATTAAAATAAGATTAAAATTAAAATTAAAATCTACAAAAAGAATTTGGGGACATAAGTGTAAAATGAGCAAAAGTTAATGACATTCATTATAATTATAACGTGGTGTAGCTAACAAAAATTATTATGAACCCATTTATCTTTCTATTTGTTTCATAACAATTATAAAAATACTCAATTGTTGTTTAGAGAGTTAAGCCCTTGCTGATCTACATTATTTTCTAAAATACATTTTTCTTTTTCTACTTTTCAATCATACATTATTCAATAAAATGATGATACACGTAAATCTAAAACTTTTTATTAATTTTAAATCACACATTTTCTATCAATCTATTATCACGAAAAATGGATTTTTTTGCCAAAAATAGGGTTCAAACATACTCTAAACATATGCACTTCACATCCCAATAGCTGTGCTACATATTTTTCAAGTGTTTTACCCCAGGCTTTCAAATCTGAAGTACAAGTTTCACGTGCAAGGGACAATGCTCTGAGTACAAACACAACTGCACAAAACATGGGGCATATTGTAATATATTAATAATTAAATAATTGATAATCTCACTCGATCCCTGAATTGTGCCTAATTATAGGGCAGGACATGGTCCGTTCCTGCTCTAAAGAAAATCAAATCAAATTGTCGAGTCTAAATTTAATTATGGAACCATTCGAGTTCGGTTCCATTCGATTTGGTATAGTTCTATTCAATGCCTGAGTTCCATACAATAATTAATTTTTTCAATATTTATAGAAATGCTACGTTAATTCAATTAATATATGTTCAATCTTATCTCGTAGAAAATAATGTAATACATCTTATATATTTTTTGCATCTCTCTTGTTGAGTTCTTTGTAGATTTGATTGTTAAAATTATATGAAGATAAAGATAGCGAGCTCGTAATAGTGAAGAGACTTCATAATCGTAGAAACAAAACTATGGTAAAATAATAGATTTGGGTAAATTTTAGATCAATTTGATTAAGCTGGGCTGGAGGAGAAAATTAGAAATAGGAAAATTATATTTTAGATTTGAGTAATGTTATTCGCAGTCGCTCATTGCGATAGTCGCCCTACGTGACATACACATGAAAAGTGATTATTTGATACATTAATGTGGTAGTTCTTTTATTCATTAATGCATTAAATAACTATCTGTCATGTGCATGCCATGTAAGACGACTACTTTAGTGAGCGACTGAAAATAACATTATTCTTTAGATTTAGGCTTAATTAATTAATTAGCAAATTTATTTAGAAAAAAATAAAATAATTTTGACTTATTTAGAATAAATAAATAAATAAAAAGTTAAGGAGATTAGTTTTGAGAATCAAACCGAATTGAACCGTACCCGTCGATTTTGAATACAAATATTCATTCGGGTATTTAATTTAAGAAAAATCGCTCGGTTTGATTGAATTCGGATCGGATTCGAAAATTTTATTCAGTCCTACCTAATTACATGTTTTGGCGATAGAAAGAACATATTGAATGTTATAATATTTTCATTTTTCTTTTTCTTAAGAAAAAATTAAGTACTAAAATTTATAAAGGCTTTGAGTTAACCATAGAACGTAATCTCCAGTATTTAAAAATTTGTGTAGATAAAAAGTAAACTAAAGGGATACGTATTCTCCAGTATTTAAAAATTTGTGTAGATATAAAAGTAATCTAAAGAGAGATGGATGTCCTTAAAAACATGGTAGAGGAGAATGACGTAAACAAAAATTAGCTTGAATAATATTTCAGTAAATAAATTGATTTTTGTAGTCTGGATAAAATGAATTACAAAAGGATTTGCCTATGTTAAATATAAATTTGCTAACATTACATGGACGGGTCCAGGTTTGAATTTAAGATCGGGCTAAAAAAATTTCAAACCGGACTAATATGTGAAAAAAAAATTTTACTTATTAAAAATCTATTTTTGCAAAAAAATAAAATAAAATAATAATAATAAATAAAGAAAATTACCCTAAAATTTTTTTAATTGGACCAGGTGGGGCCCCCCTAAATCCGTCCCTGGCTAACAATATGATTTAGCTCGAGCATTTCAACTTGGATTTTGCTTGCTTTACAAGCCCCTCACATGTTGGGTGGATGGATGGGGGTGGGTGATTATTTAAAAAAAAAAAAAAAAAAAATTCCCCCACTGCATGTATTGTGTGTTGCTTGTGCAGCAGCTTCCTTTAAATTTTTAAAAATTCTTGACATACTATTCATGGCATTATTGTACCTACGGTGCATTTGATTGCAAACATGGAATTTGCATGGAAAAATATAAATTCTAGGCAATTTAATTACTTATAACTTATTTGCATGAAAATTATCAGTTAAATGTATTTGATTTATTTAATTTTCAACATAAAAAATATTATAATTGTCCATTTTTTATTGATGGATAGATGAGATAGGAACAGAGAGAATGAATTTTTCTGAAAAATATTATCAATCAAATGCACCCTTAGTCCCATTGCAAGTAACTGAATTTTATTATAGATCAATAAAGCAACATGTACAAAGTTGGGTTACAAAAATTGGGTTACAAAGCGTGTTAGCAAATTTTAGGCCATTGATTTCAAATGATTTAGAAATCTATTTTTTAAATAATTGGTGTGGATGTGATTTTGTCATCTAATTTTGTCAACCTCCTTTGTAAGTATAGCATAACTCATTATAGATAGAAATCTTATCTTGTTATTCTAGGTTGCATGGTAGATCCTTAGGAGAGAGGCCAAGGAGAGTTTTAATCAGATAGCAAGAAATTATTATTTTTTCCCCATAATTTAGAAGTTTGCAAAGCTAATGCCTATTTAACATCAAAGATCAAGAAAGTTAATGACCTGATGATAAGAAACGATAAAGCTAATCGATTCTGATAAACAAAATGCTCCAAAATCAATTAGATTGGATATGATAAATCAATGGTTAAATAATCTTAAAATAGATGGTATATACCCATCGATATGACTTGTTGCAATCATATCTAGCACATGATAAAATTGACAACCACTAAATAAGAAAAGGTAAAACGAAACTATTTAACTCCTATCATGTGAAAAAAGGTGCAACTTGATGTTTTAGAGAAACAAAAGGCCATGGTTTTCTTTAGATTCCAATAACTTTTGTACCTCTTTTTCAAGTAAAGAAAACAAGAAAATGAGAAAATGTTTAAAGATATGTTTATTTGAAACACAATCAACCCACTTGTTCTAACACAATCAACCCACTTGCTCTTTGGCATCTCCTATTTCTTACATAAAGAAACCAAAAATCATTGTAACAAGACAGAGGCTGTCATGTTTTAGTCGCAATCTAATTGTTGAAATCATATATAGTTTCATCGAGACGTATCAAATTTACTTATCTTAACTTTAGATGAGTACTATGTAAATTAGTCAATAATGGCGGTATGAATTGACAAAATGTCATTAGATTGGGTTTTGTCCCGAGCACATTACTTAAGAAGGACGCAAGTATTGAGAGAAAATGAGAAAGAAAAATCTTGTAAAATTCTCTTGAAAGTAATGCTTTTTACTACATGTTTTTCCAATTTGTATACAACTCTATTGTAATCGATAAACAATCATTTGAACAAAACAACTCTTCTAGAAAGATGCTACTTTTAATTTACAAATATAATCACCGCTAAAATGACATCGAAAAGTAGAAAAACCTAAACAATGTGCAATGGGGAAACATGTGAATCGAAAAAAGGAAAAATAGAAGCACATGATTTTGTTTATTTCGATTATGTTCTTCACTTTCTACTTAAGATATTATGAAGCAACATAGAATAAAGGTTACGGTTTTTCCTCTCATTTTGAAATTCTTATAGGATGAATGTTCACCACAAACTAAAAATTGCAGGATTATCTTGCCTTTGACAAATAAATATTCACATGGCATTATTTTTCTTAAGAAATTATTACAATCTTGTAGAATATTTCTATATATATAGCGTAAATATGCCAATGCCAACATGATCAGAGAAAAAGTGCCCTGTCAAAATATATGGTTGATTATATGTAAGAGGGCTTCAACTAAAATTTAACGGTAAAACTACATTGACAGAAAAATGATAACATATGTTTTGACAGAATTAATGTTGGCAAGATATGATTAGGTGGAAGACTTGACCTTGTTTCAAACAGTTCAATAATACGACGCCATATGGCACTATATCAAAAATTATGTCAACCATTATGTTAGTGTAACAATGAAAATACTTTTATCATGAAATATTCTCTTTTCTTTTTATTTTTTATTTTTTGCTTCGCCCTTTTTGTTTTAGGCCTCTCTTTCAACGTTCGATGTATTGGTTAGATATAGTCGAGAGAGTTATCTATAAAATTCGATTATTTTATTTCTATTAGAGTATAATATGACGTGTTAGAGCGTTAAAAATAATAATAATTCTATACGAAGTTGTTCGTTTTCGTGTATGTTACTTAACGATACATCACACAACTTTTCCCTATCTGCCTTTTCCTTTTTAGATTTTGTTTAGCAAATGAAAATGTAATGTAGTTGTGAACACACAGTGGCATTGTGATAGCATGTGGCCAGCCATGCTCTTTATATCACATGAATGTAAAGAAAGTGTCTCGTTGACATCTTTTTAATGAATTATCAAAACACCTAATTGAATAAGAGTATGTGACTTATCTCTAAATTATTTGATTGGACTGCAAGCTACTATGGTATCTTGATCCTCTCCACAACAAGGTGGAAAATGTTGAGAATTCAGAGAAATTCCCGTTATTTATTTATAGTTTTTTTATTATTAAGAGAAAAATAACAAATAAGAAAATATGAAAATAAGACGAAAATATATAAATCGTCAAAGCTTTCACTAAATAAAAATTTGTTACAATCATAAAAATTTCACTCATACAAACCTCAAGTATATAAGAAAAAGAATCTTTCTTCAAGTACAGAAAAGGGAAATACAAAAAAAAATACAAAATACACACATGCACGGGGCGGGTCGTTTTTTTTTTTTTTTTTTTTCAATAAAAAACTCACATGAGGCCCACACCATGTGAGTTTTCTATTTTTCTTCTGTGCAGAAACAGTTCTGTACACACATAATTGTTCTAAGAAAAAATGCACTAAACTTTACCAAAGCCACCAATTTTTAGTGTTTGTACAATCCTCTAAAAAAATTAACTAAGACGAGGACATTAAACTTATAATTTCTTCTTACAAAAACTCTAGTAACATATCAAAAGAAGTAGAAATGATCTCTTATTCACAATGAGCAAGAATTAAAATGCTCACCTACTAGTGTGACGTTGAGCATCTCAAACTTTTATTCATTTGATAAGTCAAAAAAATACGAATTAATCGTTGGCGTGACGGTGGACAATTGGTCACCCGTCCACTGAGAGCGAGAGATCAGCTATGTCATAAGAAGAGAAAAACACGTTAAGATATAGATGACAATGATTTCATACATGTCCAACATTTGCACAAATTTCAATTACGCAAGCAAAAACTTCTCCCATTGTTTCCTATTCCTAGTCAGTTAACAAATCCATTTACTACAATTGAAATACAAGACATGTCAATGGCACAAAGAGGGGTCTTCCATCATCACAACTTTAGTGTTACTCCAATTCAACACGAAATGGACAGCACCAGTAGAATACCCAATGCCAATTTTTATTTGCAATACGGATCCTCTTCTGTCCATGGACTAAGTTTAGGCTTGGATGAGTTTTTTTTTTTGTTAAACTTATTTCCTTAAATTCCTTTTTAATTTTTAGCGATTAATCATTTTATTAAATTAAACTTCAAAATAAGAAAAATAACTTGTCAAATAAAAAGGTGCACGCTTATATGAAACACTACAATATAGTGAGAGAAATTGTCATTAATGGTGATTGAGGATTTTGCAATGGGATAAATTTAAACTCGTATTTGGTAGGGATTAAAATCAACAATTAATTTTAACTACATATTTTATGTGACACACAACTTTTTAATCACAAATTTTATCAACTTTTATTAAAATTTACTTAAAGTTTAATTTTAATTCAGCCAATCAGGAGCTAAATATTAATGACTTGTAAAATTGTAATGACGTGACTATCTTTATTGATATGATATATGCAACAAACTACACATAAAATGCTTTGAGCCGTGCTTAGAATTATTGAAATGCTTTTATTTTCACTTGTCAAATCTGCGTATATGCTTGTATACATTGTAATTTAACAATTGTAAGTAACGCTCAGAGAGTTGATCCAAGAGAAAACACATATCTACAAAACATAAACCTCTTACGTTTCAAGCACAATATTGACTTCTAAGTGTTCCCACCAAAAAAAAAAAAAAAAAAAAAAAAAAA
>NC_036241.1:10031998-10037773 GCF_002742605.1 Olea europaea var. sylvestris | reverse complement strand
AATCACTTATGTATCAAATATCATAAGTCTACATGACGATCATGTTTATACTACGACAACTCTTTGTCAGTGGATCTGCAATTTTATTAAATGTGGAAATTTGCTCTTCTCTTTACGTCATTTCTATGTATTATCTCTTTGATGAGATTATACCGCCTTAATACATGTTTGGTTCATTGATGAGACCTTAGTTCCTTTGCTTTCGCAATGGCTCTATTATTATCACAATACTATTGCATGTGATCAACAATATCAGGAACCACTCCAAATTCATTTATGAATATCATGATCCATATTGCAACTCTTTGCTACTTCTGAAGTATCCATGTATTAGGTTTCTACTATTGAATCAACGGTTGCTTCACGTTTGGAACCTTTCCAACATACCGCTTAAGAGTAAACCAATTTCTCCATATGAAATCTTCTCAAGATTTCATCTATGTAAATTGGGATGAGTTAAGCAATCTTCTAAATCTACCTCTATAGATCAAGTTGCTTATCTCATATCGTTTATGAATAAATCTTTTAACAACCATTATTTCAACGATTGAAACATAGGGATGTCGTTTTAGGAATACGAAAAATGCTCCCACTATCTTCTTGTAAACACACAATTCATTTTCAAATTTGACAAAATCAAACACTTTGACTTTTCATCAAATCTAAGATTTCAACTCCAAGAGACTTCTCTTAACCTATAGTCACGATATGCAACTGTTGCAAACAAAACCCGAATGGACTTAAGCAAGGCTACAGGAGAAATATTTCACTAAGGTCAACATTTAACCTTTGCTTCCAGCATTGCTTTGTATATATGGATATTCATATCCATATTGACCTTTTCTTTTGTAAACTATTTACAAAAGATTATGGGCTTTATTTCATTAGGAGGCTAGACCAAGGTCCAAACCTTGTTCACTTGCGTCGAGTTTCATCTCGAGTTTCATGGCCTCTTGCTGTCTCTTTTAAGTCAACATTTAACTTTATTTTGTTGCAACTAGCAGGTTCATTATCCTGGATCACTGATACCTGATTAATGATCATGAATTCACACCTTCTTGAAGGTCGAATGATCCTACTAGATTCACATAGAGCTGTCATGTCCTCAGTAGTCTTTACTTCATGATCCAAAGTATGTCACATATCAGATATGGGATCAAACTCGGATTCATCTACTTGGTTAACTATATCTGTGGACTCTTGAACTCTTTCAAAATTCTATTTTACTCCCACTGTCCTCTCTTTAGAGTAAATATTTTCTCTAAGAAAACGATGTGTCGTGAGACGAAGACTTTCTTCATGATAATAGAATTTATATTCAATTGTCTCCTTTGAATATCTCACAAATATATATTTATCGGATTTAGTCTCAAACTTATCCGATTTAAGGCGCTTCAAATAAGCGTCATGGCCCCAATCTTTCATATAAGATAAATTGGGACTATTGTCTTTCCATAACTCGTATGGAATTCTGTTAACCAATTTAGATGGGACATGGTTTAGTGTGTTGCACACTGCAATCAATGCGTGACCTCAAAACAATTTTGAGAAATTTGCATGGCTTGTTATTAATCGCATTATATGTAATAATTAACGATTCCTCCTTTTAGATACACCACCTTGCTGCAGTGTATATGAAGGAGTCCACTGCACGAGAATCTCATTCTCTCTTAGATAATCTAAATTTTATCTTTAAGATACTCTCACTTGATCGAATCTTAATGTGAAGGTATCTTTACCTCTTTGTGTCTCTAATTCTAGTGTGAATCCCTTGAACTTTTCAAGAGTTTCATGTTTAAGTTTTCATCAAGTATACTTGATCATTGATGAAATAAGAGAAACATTACCTGACATTGATTGACATGAATCCATATGCATCACTATGCATTAGACCAGTAATTATGCTGACCTTTCTTCTTTTCAAGTAAAAGAATATTTGGTTATTGTGCCAGACATGTATAGTTTGTACTTGTCAAAATGAATTAATCCCAAGTATACATCTTTATGTAACTTTGGAATTATATTTCATTTAAATGACAAAGTCTGTCATGCCAGATTTTTGGTAATAATTAGATTATAGTATTTATGCCTTATAATTTCTATACTTATTATAGAATCTTTAGTATTAAAAAATATAAATGTCGTTTTATAATTTACCATAGCCATTAGGATCTTTAACAAGATAAACAAGAACAACAATTGTCCTTAACATTAAAATAGTTCATGTCCGAACATGAAATTCATTTTAATGTTCCTGCTATAGTTGGCATAAAATGTCATTTCTCTAATTTCAATACTAAACTAAAAGGCAATGGTAAGAAGTATATCCATACAGGTAATGTAGCAACATTTGCTCATCTCCAACGTGTATGTCAACTTCTCCCTTTCGCAGTGGTCTACTTCTTTTTAGTTTCTCCATATTTGTATAAATACGATATTTACACCTGGTATCATATACTTAAGAAACTCGTGAAGTAGACGTAAACCATACAATATTCCTTCCAATGACCTTTAATTCTATAATGAAACCAAGGGTCATTAGATTTGGTATTTGTCATTTCGCTTATATTGTCTTAACCATATTGGGTGCTTTCACAAAGTCCCTTTAGACTTCCTCTTAATATCTTTAAAGGAATCAATGGTTTGCCCACTACCAACTTCGATAAAGGGGTCAACAGTCCTAAGTATGTTAAGCAACTCAATATTTTGCATTCGAGCTTATTCACGTTAAATTCATAATTAGTTGTGAATAGCTTTAGCTGACAGAGATTACAGGACCAAGTCACTACTTAGTTCATGATTTATGATTGAATACAGTTGAGACATTTCTCAACGTCAATCATCTTCAGTGTCTAAGTATCGATTGAAGATTACTCTGTCATTTTGCACCGGTATAGTTGTTTGGAAGTCTCATATCCTTCCACACATGATTATTATCATACAACTCTTTGTAATGAAGAATTATGTGTTAACATCTATACTCTCAAGTTGCTTTTGTAACTCAGTGACATAGATGCAAGTATCACATACGTTGCAGTACTATTATCATTACTGCGTTTACTATAGTAGCCACCTCTTCTTTAATCGAGTCATCAGCAGGTGTCTCTGGAAAGGGCTACTCAAGGACGTGACCAATTTTCTCATGCATAAGAACAATTCTCAAATTGCAGTGTCAATTAAGAAAAATAATTTGGTTGTTGGCATCTAGTATGCCATTCAAAAACATACGGTTACTCAGATTCAATATAAATGTAAATGACGAAAAGGAAAAGAATAAAATATATAAAATGCATTAATTTAATATGGTCTTTTATTAAATTAATTATGCTCCCACTGTTTAAATAAAATTTATGACCCTCTCACATAAATTTATGGAGTCATGCTCGACTCCTAGTGGGCTGGGATCTCATCTATTATATTAAGACCTTGAGTGTACTCAACAAGCCCTAATATAATATTTGGGTAGATACTATTATCAATTGTATCTCCATACAACTCCCAGATCATTAAGCTGACAACTCTTTGTTTTCACACATCTTATGTGTTAGCTTAACATGCCTCTAAAATTTATCTCCTTGAGTGTACTCAACAAAAGATAAATTTTAGTTAAGTCAAACCCATCATTCAGAAATATCAAATATTTCATAGTGTCAAACATATCCCTAATGGACCAGCCTTGAGTGTACTCAACAAGCTGAGACGATTTGGGACTCTGATTTTTCACTATAATGATGGAAGGCGATTACAAATGTGACTTAATATTTTATGGAGGGATTTCGCATTCATGAGTCTCATCAACAACAATACAATTATATATATATTATTATTATACATCTACTATACAAATAAATAAATAAATAAATAAATATATATATATATATATATCATAATAGTGTGGACGATAATGGACTTTTACTATCTAGTCTTCCCGAGCCATAAGAAAGACTAGTTGGTCAATTCCTAGGGGGTATGGCATTGAACAGTGTCAATGCACCATCTCTATGGTCTCCACGTCTTCTTGTCTCTTCAATTAGTCCAATTCCAACATGTATCCTATACTAGTTGGCACGCAGGCCTAAATGTAATTGGACTCGCAGGCACATAGTAACAATAATAAAATGGACTCGCAGGTCCAAAATAATAACAATAATAACGGGCTCGCAGGCCCATAAAACGACAAAATTAAAATTTAACCATTCAACACATCTATATGGTCGAGTCCATAATCGTCCACTAATAATACATTCATCACATAAATGTATACCTATATAATATCTAATATTATATGCAAATAGGTTTCAAGTTTCTAGCAATTAAGTCGTCTAAACTCTTTTAGACAAATGGATTGGATTAATTAAATAATTAATTAATCATATTAATCGATTATTTAATTAGCGGGAATATTTAATTAAAGTCAAATTTTAATTAAATAATAAATTAGAGTCCAACTCTAATTCAACAATTATATGGCGGAATTATTTAATTAAAATCAAATTTTAATTAAATATCAAATTAGAGTCAAACTCTAATTTCAAAATGTAAGGTGGTTGAATTTAATTAAAATCAAATTTTAACTAAATGACAAAACTAGAGTCTAACTCTAAATCCAATAATTAAGGGCGAATATGTTTAATCAAAATCAAATTTTAATTAAACATCAAATTAGAGTCTAATTCTAATTGGAATAAATTATAGGGTGAATTGATTTAATTAAAATCTAATTTTAATTAAATAGCAAATTAGAGTCAAACTCTAATTCCAAGAAGAAATTTAGGGCGAGACAATTTAATTAAAATCAAATTTTAATTAGACGTCAAATTAGAATCTAATTCTAATATCTAAAATATCTTTGGGTGAATAATTTAAATAAAATCCAATTTTAATTAAATATTAAATTAGAATCCAATTCTAACTTAAATTGAATTAAGATTTTAATTTAGGATAAAACTCCTAAATAAAATAAAATTCAATTTAGGGTCAAAGTTTAATATTTATGTTAAAATCTAATTTTAACGAAAATATAAAAGGTCGTCAACTTTAAATAGAATTTTAAATCTGGGTCAAAATTAAAATTATGGGTCAAACCCATTTAAAGTACAATTTTAAAATCAATTCAAAATTCAAATTTAAAACCATTTAGAAATTGAAATTTGACCCAAGTTAAAATTTACAATCAAAACCTTAAAATTTCGAAAATTTCAGAACCGACCCTTCCAATTTCACAAATTACAGAAACAGGTCCTTTTCAAAATTTGCAAACTTGACCCTCTTTCATAATATTGCAAGCGGGGGCCTGCAATTTCAAAAATTGTAAATGAGGCCCCCGCCTCCAATCTGTCACCCGGTTTTCTGAAAACCCTAAATTTTTTTTTTTTTTGTCTTCTTGGTGTTGATGGCGCCGGCATCGCCGGCCGGCGCCATTCCCCCCCTCCCCGCGGCAGGAGCAGCCGCCCCGCAGCGTGAAAACGCTGCTCACACAGCAGCCTGAACGCTGCTGTGTAGGCAGCAGGGGCCGCTGCCTGGTGCAGCGGCGCCTGCAGTCGCCGCCGCTTCTTCCCGCCGGCAACAGTTGCCATTTTTCACGTTTTTTTTTTTTAAATAAATTTTTAGATTACAATACAAAACGTGAGAGACATTAGTTGCTAGAAACGAGAAAAATAATCACAATCAACGTTTGACTGTTCAATCACATAAATCAACTTCTAACAAACACAAAGGAGGCTCTGATACCACTGTTGGGAATCTACTTATACATGCACAGCGGAATTTAAAATA
>NC_036241.1:9964937-10031516 GCF_002742605.1 Olea europaea var. sylvestris | reverse complement strand
CCTTCGTCAATATGATCCGATCAATTACGAGATATGGAATTGTGTCAATCTCGATCATCGATCATATCTTTCACTCTACTATTAAGTCAATATAAATCGAAAACTCCTTTTCGACTTATGAGTACACCTTGGCCAAGGATTTCATCATTGACTTAATTGAATGAAATGCAGATCATAATCTCCTACTATCTAAGAGTGACGAATCCTTTATTGATCAATCACAACCTTCATACGATTCTTGACGTACCCGAACGATGTCGTATTAGCGGCCCTTTTCAGAGCAACATCCAACACCGCCAAAGTATGACTATCCTCATATAAGGTACCATGACGACCTCAAGTCAAAGGACCAATTTTACTACCGAACGTTAGAGATTAACCACCGACACTCAGATAGTTATCCATGTGGAATCTCTCGACGGGTCTCCAATGTTTTGTTCTATAACAAACATCCACGTGTTCATTTAAGTGTCACCACACTTTAACTTGTGAGATCAGCTACTTACTTCATAAGTAAGAAATGCCACACGTGATGATCTATCCGTAATAACGATATCCGTATCTCGTTATTACTTACGACCACGGATGATTTAAGATTCAATCAGATGTAATTTGTATCTCACAATCACAACTCCTTATGATTAACAAATTACAAATATTTGAATCTACGGACTCTATTATTTATTTAATTGTCTATTAATTAAATAATAGATCTGCCATTTAATTGCATTAATTATATATAAAAGTATTTATGTTCAAAGTTGATTGGACTTAGGGCATAATACTTACAGTTACAGCATTAAAAATAATAATAATTCTATACGAAGTTGTTCGTTTTTTTATATGTTACTTAAGGATACATCACACAACTTTTCCCCATCAGCCTTTTTTCCTTTTTGAGATTTTGTTTATCAAATAAAAATGTAATGCAGTTGTGAACACACAATGGCATTGTGATAGCATGTGGCCAGCCATGCTCTTTATATCACATGAATGTAAAGAAAGTGTCTCGTTGACATCTTTTTAATGAATTATCAAAACACATAATTGAATAAGAGTACATGACTTTTGTGTCCTAATTATTTCTCTCTCTAAAATATTTCATTGGATTTCCAAGGTACTATGTTATCTTGATCCTCTCCACAGCAAGGTGGAAGATGTTGAGAATTCCAACAAATTCTCCTTATTTATTTATAATTTTTTTTATTGTTAAGAGAAAAATAACAAATAAGAAGATATGAAAATAAGACGAAAATATATAAATCGTCAAAGCTTTCACTAAATAAAAATTTGTTACAATCATAAAAATTTCACTCATGCAAACCTCAAGTATATAAGAAAAAGAATCTTTCTTCATGTACAGAAAAGGGAAATACAAAAAAGATATAGAACACATACATGCACGGTGGTGGATGGTTTGTTGTTTTCAATATAAAACTCATATGGGGCCCACACCATGTGAGTTTTCTGTTTTTCTCCTGTGCAAAAACAGTTCTGTACACACAGAATTGTTCTAAGAAAACATGCACTAAACTTTACCAAAGCCAGCAAATTTTACTGTTTGTACAATCCACTAAAAAAATTAACTAAAAGGAGGACTCTAAACTTATAATTTCTTCTTACAAAAACTCTCTAGTAACATATCAAAAAAAGTAGAAATGATCTCTTATTCACAATGAGCAAGAATTAAAATGCTCACCTACTAGTGTGACGTTGAGCATCTCAAACTTTTATTCATTTGATAAGTCAAAAAAATACGAATTGATCGTTGGCGTGACGGTGGACAATTGGTCACCCGTCCACTGAGAGCGAGGGATCAGCTACGTCATAAGAAGAGAAAAACACGTTAAGATATAGATGACAACGACTTCATACAAGTCCAACATTTGCACAAATTTCAATTACGCAAGCAAAAACTTCTCCCATTTTTTCCTATTTCTAGTCAGTTAACAAATCCATTTACTACAATTGAAATACACGACATGTCAATGGCACAAAGAGGGGTCTTCCATCATCACAACTTTAGTGTTACTCCAATTCAACACGAAATGGACGGCACCAGCAGAATACCCAATGCCAATTTTTATTTGCAATACGGATCCTCTTATATATATGTCCATGGACTAAGTTCAGGCTAGGAGGAGTTCTTTTTTTTTTTTTTTTGGTTAAACTTATTTCCTTAAATTCCTTTTTAATTTTTAGCGATTAATCATTTTATTAAATTAAACTTCAAAATAAGAAAAATAACTTGTCAAATAAAAAGGTGCACGCTTATATGAAACACTACAATATAGTGACAGAAATTGTCATTAATGGTGATTGAGGATTTTGCAATGGGATAAATTTAAGCTCGTATTTAATAGGGATTAAAATCTACAATTAATTTTAACTATATATTTTATGTGACACACAATCTTTTAATTACACATTTCATCAACTTTTATTAAAATTTACTAAAAGTTTAATTTTAATTCATCCAATCAGGAGCTAAATATTAATGACTTGTAAAATTGTAATGACGTGACTATCTTTATTGATATGATATATGCAACAAACTACACATAAAATGCTTTGAGCCGTGCTTAGAATTATTGAAATGCTTTTATTTTCACTTGTCAAATCTGCGTATATGCTTGTATACATTGTAATTTAACAATTGTAAGTAACGCTCAGAGAGTTGATCCAAGAGAAAACACATATCTACAAAACATAAACCTCTTACGTTTCAAGCACAATATTGACTTCTAAGTGTTCCCACCAAAAAAAAAAAAAAAAAAAAAAACAACGAGTTACGCGCTCAAAAATGAAAATGAAAAAAAAAATTTAAAATACCCAAATTTGTAAATTACAATTATTAGTGCCATAAATCATGAAGCAAGAAAAAATAAAAATAGATCTATGAATAAGAGGGTTAATAGTTATCTCTGTTGGAGTTGTTAGACATATAAACCATAAAAATTACTTTCTTATGATGTTAAATATACTGTTTCGGATTTCTGACTACATATTGTATACAACCAACAATTAAATTACATTTCTTAAACTAAACACATTGGCATTTAAGAGACTACCCTGTAGCGTGCCTTTTCAAAATAGTCTCTTGCGCACTATGTTAAATCCTGCTTCAAATCCCCTTGTCTTCCCCGGTGTTCTTCAGAAATTCAAGATTGCAATATATTTTGTTTGTGCACTGTTCGTAGAAAATCCATAAGCTTACGAGATCATTGTACAAGTAATAAAATTTTTGAGTCAAAAGTATCGTTCCCACGAGGAATAAGATCTAATAACTAATTCAATAACTACTGTTAAATTCAAAGTGTGGTAACATCAAAAGAGTTGTTATTTGTATGTTTTTTATATTAATTCTAAACTAACAAAGCAAATGAAGTATTTATCTAATATATGAATGTTTGTATTGGAATCGTGAATCTCCATATCGCTATTGAATTCAACTCCTAATTAATAATTTATTAAATTCATGTATTCAAGACAATCGATAATCCACTTTTATTCAATATTATTTTTCAAAGATATATTAAACTTACGTTTAACACGATACGATCCTATTCGTAATCCGAATTCATATGAAAAACATGCATTGATTCATAAGATTTATCACACATAATTGTACGTGCTATAGATATTATTCCTAATACCCGTGTCCATATGTTGATTTTACAGCGTGTCAGACTTTTTGTGAGTATTCATACACCACAACAAGCAACTTACTATCTATTAGAGTATAATATGACATGTTACAGCATTACAAATAATAATAATTCTATACGAAGTTGTTCATTTTTTTTATATGTTACTTAAGGATACATCACACAACTTTTCCCCATCTGCCTTTTTCCTTTTTGAGATTTTGTTTATCAAATAAAAATGTAACGTAGTTGTGAACACACAGTGGCATTGTGATAGCATTTGGCCAGCCATGCTCTTTATATCACATGAATGTAAAGAAAGTGTCTCGTTGACATCTTTTTAATGAATTATCAAAACACATAATTGAATACGTATGACTTTTGTGTCCTAATTATTTCTCTCTCTAAAATATTTCATTGGATTTCCAAGGTACTATGTTATCTTGATCCTCTCCACAACAAGGTGGAAGATGTTGAGAATTCCAACAAATTCTCGTTATTTATTTATTATTATTTTTTATTGTTAAGAGAAAAATAACGAATAAGAAAATATGAAAATAAGACAATTATATATAAATTGTCAAAGCTTTCTCTAAATAAAAAATTGTTACAATCATCAAAATTTCACTCATACATATCTCAAGTATATAAGAAAAAGAACCTTTCTTTACATACAGAAAATGGAAATACCATAAAGATACAGAACACATACATGCACGGGGTGGGTGGTTTGTTTTTTTCAATATAAAAATCACATGGGGCCCACACCACGTGAGTTTTCTGTTTTTCTTCTGTGTAGGAACAGTTCTGTACACGTAGAATTGTTCTAAGAGAAAATACACTAAACTTTACCAAAGCCACCGATTTTTATTGTTTGTACAATCCACTGAAAAATTAACTAAAATGAGGACACTAAACTTATAATTTTTTCTTACAAAAACTCTATGGTCACATATCAAAAGAAGGAGAAACGATCTCTTGTTCACGGTGAGCAAGAATTATAATGCTCACCTATCAATGTGGCGTTGAGCATGTCAAACTTTTATTCATTTGAAAAGTCAAAAAATACGAATTGATTTCTGGCGTGACGGTGGAAAATTGTTATCCCGTCCACTGAGGGGGTGAGAGATCAGCTATATCATAAGAAGAGAAAAACACATTAATATATAGATGACAACGACTTCGTACAAATCCAACATTTGCACAAATTTCAATTATGCAAGCAAAAACTTCTCCCATTGTTTCCAATTCTTAATCAGTTAACAAATCCATTTACTACAATTGAAATACACATGTCAATGGCACAAAGAGGAGTCTTCCATCATCACAACTTCAATGTTACTCTAATTCAACACGAAAGAATACCCAATGCCAATTTTTATTTGCAATAGGGATCCTCTTATGTCGGGCTAAGTTTATGCTAGGTTGAGTTTTTTTTTTTTTTTTTTTTTTTTAATTTTTTTTTTTTTTTTTTTTTTAATTTTTTTTTTTTTTTTTTTTTGTTAAACTTATTTCCTTTTTAATTTTTAACGATTATTCATTTTATTAAATTGAACTTTAAAATAAGAAAAATAACTTGTCAAATAAAAAGGTAATCTAAATTAAAATCAGCAATTAATTTTAACTATATATTTTATTTGACATACGACTTTTTAACTATACAATTCATCAACTTTTGTTAAAATTTATTAAAAACCTAATTTTAATTCGGCCAATCAGGAGCTAAATATGAATGACTTGTAAAATTGGAGTGACGTGACATGCTCTATTGATATGATTTATGCAACCGACTACACGTAAAATCACATAAAATGCTTTTATTTTCACCTGCCAAATCTGCCTATATGCATGTATACATTGTAATTTAACAATTTTAAGTAAAGAGTTGATCCAAGAGAAAACACAAATCTACAAAACATAAGCCTCTTAATTTTCAAACACAATATTGACTTCAATTGTTCTTAAAAAAAATAAAAATAAAATAAAATAAAAAGAAGAAGGTTAAACGCTCGAACATGAAATGACAAAAAATAAAAATACCCAAATTACATTTCGTAAACTAAACACATTGGCGTTTAAGAGATTACCCATGTAGCATGCCATTTCAAAATAATCTCTTGCGTACTGTATTAAATCCTGCTTCACATCCCTTTGCCTATTCTGGTGTTCTTCAGATTCTTGCGTACTGTATTAATCACCTTTAAATCTTAATTCAAGATTTACAAGTTTAATATAGTATTCGATTGTATTCTTTTATTGTATTCAATTTACTTTTTTTGAGTTTTCATTAAGTCTATTTAATTAATTCAATCACATATCTCTATGTAAAACAATCTTAGTTAAATGCACTATTTGTCTAAGAATTCATTTAACAACTGCAATAATGAGTATAAGTATCTCTACATGTTATATTAAATTATCGAATTTTACTATGTGGTCTAAATCTAAAACTTACCTCTTGATTCATAAAAAAAATCATAAAGTCATTGAATTATTGATTAAACAACTCAAAGTATTAACTACATGAATAAAATCAACACATAATCTTGTAAAGAACTAGAATATTGAATAAAAGAAATAAAGTGTATCAAATAGATTCATTATTCGTCCTAATATATGGTTTCGCTACTCATAATATAAAAAGAAAAACAAAAGATTTGTATTGAGTACATCACTGAATTTTAAAGAAAGATGTAGAAAAATAAATGATTCTTGCACTGAGATTTTCTTTTTCTTCCAATTAATGTCTTAAACCTTTAATTTCTTGATTTTTTCCTCATTTGTTTCGCTCTTCTTATTCTCAAGTTGTGTTCTTCGTATCTTAATGTGTGTAATTCCTCAAAAGTGCATCCATTCTTATATTTATACTTCCCTTGTGGTTTGTTTGTTTGTTTTTTTTTTTTTTTTTTTTTTGGGATGTAAAGTTTTTTATGGGCTTTAAAGGGCCAAAAAGCATAGGAGTGGCATGGCGACGCCGTGTCAATTTCTTAGGTGGCGCCTGATAGCTAGGATGTGGTGCCTGATAGCCACAACTCTGTCTCACCACTCTTCATGGTGGCGTAGGGGTGCTACAATCCACCTTTCTGCCTGTTTTCTCCTCTTTTGATGGCATCGTGGCGCCGCCTCTCGATCTCATTTTTCCCTCTTTTGATGTAGAAAATTGACTATTTTTGCCCTTTTATTCCTCTTTTTTCATTGATTTATGTCAATAGGCCTTTCTTTTTTTTTTCTTTTTTTTTTTTCAAATAATTAGCACCACCTCACAAACCTATAAAACAATACTAATAAACATATTAAAAGCGTTCAATACTCATAAGATATAGTCAATAATCAATTCAAAAATAATATAAAACTCGTAAGTAAAACACACTCATCAGGCATAAAATAAGAAAATTAATAAATTATCTTTTGGACAAGTTGACCATTTATAAAGACTGGGATATAATGTATTTATAATTGTTTTAATTATTTTAGTTGCATATAGACGTCATTCCGCTCAAAACTACAATAAGCATATCAAGTGTATTTCTAAATACACAATTAGTAGTATCAAAAACCTCGCTTTAAATGTAACTAGGACCGAGCTACATGATCAGCACAGATGACTGCGGGGATGATCGCACACACTCGTACATGGAAGTCGGTATTTTTTTAAGCATTTGGACTCACCTCGACATGTGAGGGTGTGGTTACCCATTGTGTCAACCATGATGTTCGTCTGACATTTTCCATGTAACTAAACACATTGGAGTTTAAGAGATTATTCTTGTAGCGTGCCTTTTCAAAACAATCACTTGCGTACTGTATCCAATCTTGCTTCAAACCCTCGAGTCTTATTCGGTGTTCTACAGAATGCAGTATATTTCAGAGAACTATCTACTTGTCGAAGATAAAATGAAGACCATCGTCGCAACACCCAAAGATCGGTGACATAGGACCCCTAAAGGCGCTACAGTAGTAGCTTCCTCTGTACGGCAATGCCCTTTCGAGCATCACATTGTTTGTTGTAGAAGATGGAGGATTTGTAGCCTTGGTCTTTTTCTTCTTCTTCGTCTTCTTTTTTTTTTTTTTTTTTTTTTTTTCACAATTAAAGATGACCCAAAAAATAATTACAATAAAATCTTATGTCCCTTTCAGACTCACAAAAAATCTATTGCAACGAAATTAAATAAAACGGAAATTAAGGAATCGTAATCTACCCCTTTTCATTACAAGACTCGTTGAATACAATTTACAATATTCAAAATTAATTTAGGGCAAACTCGTTTAAAAAAAATTATGTAATAACAACAATAAAAACCACATAATCCTAACAATCTCCTCCATCAGAAGGCATTTGGCTGTTTGGAAAAATATTTTAAAATCAATTTCCCATTGAACCGACATTCATAAAGCATAGCAAGATTCTTGAAGTTATCTAGAACAAAAAGTTCTAGAAAAAATCAAAATATATTCTCATAAATAACAAAATTCTATTTTATATTACATATTGTCTTTGTCGATGGAGGAAATTTTTCCATAGTCGTTACAGAGCTCAAAGATGCCACCAAAGGTCTTGGTGTCAACAAGTTAGAATGAAACAAAGACTAGAGTTGAGAGGTATAAAGTGGAGACAAATAGACTAAAATTTGAAAGAATATAGCGAAAATAAGGTCGAAGATAAAGAAACACATTCAATGTTGTGGTGGTGGTTCTTTGGCGTGCAAGTGGTAAGGAAGAAGAGTTTTGCTATATTTACAGTTTTACAGGGAGATTTCCTTGTACACTTAAAAAAATCCGAGGAAGAAAGGGGAAAATTGTCGAGGAATTGAAGAAATGAAAAGAAAGAAAATTTTGTGAAATTTTGTAGGGTCGATTGACTTCACATAACATCATGTGGATCCGAATAATATAAAATGTAGTTCGTCTCTACTTTGGTATTTAATAGTGCCCAGTAGGATTAAAATGTTAATATTTTTAACTAGGTAATCATTAGTATAACTGTTAAAAACTTATGTGAGAAATATTATAAGAAATTTACTTCAATTAAAATTTTAAATTTACTCCAAACTTTAGCAATCATTAGCATAATTAATCCTATGCTTATGGGAAAAAAAATGTTGAGTGCCAAAAATACCCCTTACTCTTTGTCAGCTTTATTTAAATATTTGGGAAAATTGTATGTCGGTCCCAAACCTTTCATTTTACCACAGATTACACCTGAACCTTTAATTTTTACAGCCACAATCCCAAACCTTTATATGTAATTGCAGCGGTGGTCCATATCACGCATTCCATCCAAATTGTAGTCAACCAACAGGAAGTTTTGAATTTTGACTTAAAAGGGAAACTTACTTGACGGGAAAAATAGGCAAAACCAATTATTCTAATACCAAAACAAAAAGGTTACGTTTGTTCAGTTCCTTACATTTGAAAAAGAACTAGAAGAATCACGAAATTTCCTCTCAACAGTGGATCCCCACGAATCTAAAGATTGTGATTATACAGAAATTGCTTGCCGTTGATAGTTAGTTTTCAAATTTTTTATTTTCCTATGTTTTCAAAAATGACATTATATTCTGAGAGAGAAATTTTTAGGGATTGGACGTGAACCATGTGCTTAAAAAATGGCATTATGTTCTTATAAATGGTGGTTGCACTTGTGTCTTGCCTCGCTTCAACATGCGACTACGGTTTGGGTATTATTCCTATGTTGGATAAGGCAATAAAATGATGTGCTTTTGTTAACATAAAGAGTGTCAATGTGATTGTACATGTTCTCATTTTGTATTTGAAAACATGTTTTTTTTTTTTTTTTTTATTATTCTTTTTATCAGGAGAGAATTCTACATATTTCACAAACCCCTGAAATTTGTGTTAATGATACTGCAAAATTGTGAGCATTTGGATGTGAATATAGTGGATTAGGGAAGTGTGGATAATGTTGAGGGCTGTTCAAAAGAGGTCAGATGAGCAGCGATGGAAAGATCAAACTGTGGATAATGTTAAGGAGAGTGTGCAAATGATGGATGAGCCATCAGTTGAGGATCAGGCTGTTCATTATCCATGCCGATGTGCAGAATGAGGAGGTAACAGATACATTTGTTGAGGTACAAGGGATAGCACACATTGCTGAGAAAATTGCAGTACAGAGTGTCGAGAATATAAGGGTAGATGGGGATGGTGTGGAAGAACCTGAAAGTGACTAGGTTGGAGAGGATGTAGGGGTTGAGGGGAGTGTTCAATCTGATGATGTAGATATGGAGGATCAGGGAAGTGTAGCTATTGTTGAGGGAGGTGTTCAAACGAGGTTAGATGAGCAGGCTGCTTACATTGTTATTGAAGAGGCTGTTGAGAATGTCAAAGAATGGGCTGCTAACATAGTTCTTGAAAATGCAAGCTGCTGACAGTTTTGAAGAACAAGCTGCTGACAGTTTTTGAGGAACAGGTTGCTGACAATGTTGAGGAACGGGCTGGCCATGTATAGGATGTTAACATGTATAGGTTGTTGACAATGTTGTTGAACCAGGCATTGATACCACTGCCGGAGCAAAGTCTGAAGTTAACAACGTACTTCATTACTTAATATTGGGAAATACAACCATCAAATACTAATTGTTGCACTTAAATCTCTATTTTTATTTTTTTCTATCGTATTTCTTATATAAATCTTTAATTAATTGATATATTTTGTCCTTGACAATGATTCTCGTCTATATATTATGTTAGTATACTTTGAAAGAAAAGTTAAATATCATTTTATATGCTTTAGTGGATTTATTGGATGAAAAATGTGCTAATAATTGACTAAAAAAGATTTGTGACATAAGTATGACAATAAGTAAATTTTGAGAATAATTAAAAACAGGTGGAACAAAAAAAGCCATGATAACAATATAATCGCCCTAAATATCTTTTTGTCAAAATTACATTTTATGATAATTTTTTTATTACATAACTTAAAATTTAAATTCAATTAGATTAGCTGGTTATAAAGTTTTCAATTTTAACCAAATTTCAAAATGTTATTTTTTTGGAAAATTGAATTACGTAAGATATTTCAAAATTAATGTGAACAATTAAGTCTTTTCATATGCTTTAATAATTTATTGAAAGAAAACCGTCATCAGGAACAATTTATGCTAATAATTAATTGAAAGTAAAAGATAAAAATGATTAAAAGAAAAAATTTGTGGCATAAGTACAACAAAAAGCAATTTTGAGAACCTTCAACGTAATTAAAAAATTGTTGGAAAAGGTGAAACCTATGATTACAACTTATAGTTTTTGTCATGTTCACATTTTATGATAAAGTGCTTTTTTTTTCCTTTAAATGTTTAAATTCTAATAGATTAGTTTTCAATTTTAACCAAATCTTAAAATTGTATTTTTTATTTTATTTTATTTTAACTAGTGATAAAACTTTTTTGATGACAGAAATTTAAACTTCATCTAAGACTTGAAAACCAAACAATATATGGATTTTGAAATTGATATTTTTCATATCAAGTGATCGAAGAACTATAGGTAATGTCAATAGATGTAATTTATTCATATAAAAATATTTTAAAACTTTTTCTATATATGAAGATATGGAGATTAGTGAACAAATAACCCTTTTTGAAAAATGTTCAACCTACAACCCAAGACGAAATTTAGTTTTTTCCCAAATCTTTCATCTCAAATTTATTTTTCAAATAATTTGCAGTTTTATCGAGCTCTTCAGAAGTTCCAAATAGATTTAACTTATCAACATAAATTACTGCAATTACAAATCCAATATTTGTTTTCTTTATGAAGACACATGAATAGACATTGTCGTTTTTATAACCATTTTTCAACCAATATTTAATAACACAATTATACAATATATGTTCAAATTGTTTTAATCCATATAAGAATCCTTGCAATTTAATTGAGAAAAATAGTTCTCAAGGATATATCATTTATTCCTAACATTATTATGTGAACCATACAAATGTTATTACATCTATAAGGTACATGTCGAGCCTTTGTGATACAGTCAAATTAAAAATTCAAAATTGATAGTATCCATTGCTGAAGAATATGTTTTCTCATAATAAATTCCAAGTCCTTGTGAGAAACCTTGATTTACAAGTTGAGCTTTATATCTTGTAATCTTATGATTTTCATTTTTCTTCTTTACAAAGTTCCAGTTGTATCCTACAGAGATTACATTTTCAAGTGTTAGAATTACATGTCTAAATACTTTTCGTTTCTCTAATGAATTTAACTTCACATGTATAGCTTCTTTCCACTTTGATCAATTATTTTTATATGATAGTCTTTAACAGACTGTGATTTAGAATCCCCATTTTACATAATTTCAAGAGCCACGTTAAAAGCAAAAAATATTGTCTATAACAATGTTATTTCATTTCCATAATTAATGAGATAATAAATAATTTATTGAAATCTCATTATTTTTGGACACTTTGTGGTTATGCATGAACCATATTTTCAATAGTTGATTGATCAATTTTTATTAATATTACTTCTTTCAAAAAATTTGGTCGATTTTTCTCTTGTACTTTATTTTTTGAAGTACATAGTCTTTTGAATTGATTGGTTGACCACGCTTCTGATATATTTGAAATTCATTTGCAATAGCATATTGTCTAACAAGGGTGTCAATTTTTGTAGAAATATTTTCTATTAGTATATATGACGTTGTTACTTTTGTGCCAACAAATATATTCGATAATTGAATTTCAATTATTTGCAAGTGAATGATTTTTTCAACCTCTTGCTTATATTGATTGTTATGAAGATCAAAATGAGATTGAGTTATTTCATTCTAAAAAAATTTATCTTATTTTTCATGATGTAGTTTTACTTCTCCAAAAGTTAGAAAAGTCATTTTATCAAAATGACAACCTGTTAAATGTGCAATAAAAAAAATCACCCGTTAAAAGTTTAATATACCTAATAATATATGGTAAATCATAACTAACATAAATTCCAAGTCATCGTTTTGGACTTATTTTAGTATGTTGTGGGTGTGAAATAGGGACTTGGACAATACAACCAAAAACCCATAAGTGAAAAATATTATATTCATGACCAAATTCAAGTTGTAAAAGGTGAATATTGATAATTAGTAGTTGAGCTTATACGAACCAATGATGCAGAATGTAATATGATATGACTCCAAATAGAGTTCGAGAGTTTTGTTTCATAAGTAATTGTCTACTAATAAGCTGTAAACGTTTGATAAACGACTCCGCTAACCCATTTTGTATATGGATATGTGCAACCTAGTGGTCAATAACAATTCAAATTGAGATACAGATCGAATACTTGTGATTTAAATTCACCAGTATTATAGAAAGACGAATTGTCATGATTGAGTAATCTAGAAATTAATATCCTAATTTTATGATTTGGGCAAGTAATCTAGCATGGTGGTTGTATCGATCCACACATATCCTTATGAATTCTTTTCAAAAAAGTTGAAAATTAAATATTGACGTTTGTAATAGAAGGTCTAATGACCATCTTGCTTTGCGAAAAAGCAACACATGGATAATCATTAGGAAAAAGAATCTTATGGTTCTTTTAGTAGATGTCCATGTGAGTTGTTCCTAAATATCCAAGTCGATAATGTCAAAACATAAAATTTTTTGGGTCTAAGAACTTCTAGTTCATCATAATGTTTGATTCAATCATTTTTATGAATGTATAATACATGCTAGAAGGGAGTGCCTAAAGTTTTTCTTTTATATGCTTCTAGTCAGATACAAAAAAAGTTATGTAAAGATATTTAATATTGTTTTATTCCACCATCTCAATGTAATATACATTATAATATATATCTTTAAAATTAAACAAATTTCTTTTGACTTTACTAGAATTAAGTGTATCATCCATATATAATTTTATATTATTTGATAAAAAAAATACAAGCCCTTCCGAAACTTTCAATGATACTTGATGAACCTAATATCATATTAACATTATTTTCTACTAATGTTATGTTAAAAAATAGTATGCGTAGTTTCACCATCAACCAAACGGATATTTTGACAATTCATCTAAAGTTTTCTGTTGTTTTCTATTTGAGTAACTACACAATAAAATAAAATAAATATAATTAAACATCATATAATTATATAATAATCAATCAAGTAGTCAAACCAATCAACGTCAACATAAGATGAGTTATATATTTTCCTTCAGGAATAAATAATAGTTCAAAATGATATATTTTTTGAAACATATACTATTTTGAAAGAACATTTTATTTTATTACTACTTCTTCAAAAACAATATATCAATATTATTCTAAAATATTAAAAATTATAATTCATGTTCTTAAAGAACAATTACATGTTAGATCGTCTTTAATTATATTCTTCGTGATAAATAATACTGTGCTACTGTTCAAGAGTAAAAAAAAATATAATTTTTTACTCTTCAAGAGTAAAAATTTAATTTATGTTAGATCGTCTTTAATTATATTCTTTGAGATAAATAATATTGTGCTACTTTTAAGAGCAATAATATTTTATAATGGACAAACATAAGAGTATTAAAATCCTAAATTATACTATATATTAAAAAAGAATAAGAACGTGATAATTAATTGAATGATAAAAAAAGCAACAAAAAAAAAAAAAAGTGACGTTGACTATTAAATATGTACAAATTTACAATATGTGATGTACAAAAGATATAGATTTACAATTCGAATGACAATAAATTTTCCATTATAACGTTGACTAATGAATCTATATAGAACGAAGCTTGGCGTACAGGGACCTACAGGTCCCTGCCAGGGTACTCACATGATGGAGCTCGTTGCAATTTCCTTTTTTTGAATAAGTGGGGCCCGCTGCTATATTGAGGTATTTGGCAATCCCCTGTGAATTAATTGTCTATACACTGAGATTAATTTATCCATATAATGGACATGCAAAGGTGCAAATAATTATTTAGCACACCTTGAAAAGAGGGAGATGCTTGCTGTACAGTCTGGTGTACAACAAGTCTTACAGAAAGGGTCCCCTTTTATGAGGAGGCTGTATAAATGTACAACACTTATCATTTACCTTGAAAAGATGCCAGAGCGTACAACAAGTCTTATAGAGGGGACCCCCTCTTGTGAGGGCTGTATAAATGTTACATTTATCATTTCCCTTGAAAAGATGCCAATTCATTAATGCAGACACGTGTAAATATGTGTGCAGATGAATGAAAACATCCATTAAAAAGCAATCATTATACATGATAATAAAATAGTCATTATGGATTTGCATATAAGAGAAAAAGCATATGAGAGGAAGAAGTGGTCTCGTCATGATATATATGTACATGTATATAGTAAAATTCACATATCATCAAATTAATTTTAATATATTAATAGATAATTATATTTGTAAAAATTATTACCTTCTAATTAATTCACTTTGACTTTGAGAAGATACCGTGTTATGATCTAGAAAGAAATTCAAAAAGTTGATAAATTTGTGTATATTTTATTGATAACAAAATGCTCATATTTATAGAGAATAACTAGGATTATAAAAAAAATAAAAATAAAATGACAATAATAACTAAAATTTTAGAAATATAACATTCATTTACTAAAAAGCAGTGTTCGAAAAGGCGGTATCTAGATGTGATGCTCATCCAAAATGTCAAGCTAAGTGGCTTGGTGCCTTATTTGGCGTCGTTGATTGCTAAGGCGCGCTTAGGAGCAATAATGCGCGCATTATCATCATTTTTAAATTTTTATTTTAAAAATTTGTGTTGTCAATGGCTAATTTCTTTATTTTGCCATAACTTAAAATAAGCATTTGTATTGGAAGACACGAAGGACGAATTACATGAAGAAGAAGATATTGAATTGGAGCCCGATAAAAAGTTAGATAAGATTTAAGTTCATCTACTATTTATTTACTATTTTGTATTTAAATTTGAAATTTATCTTTTTTGTTGAAAATTTTGAAAAGATGTATAAAGTTCCTATAAATCTGTTTTAAATGTTTAGTAAGTATTATTTTTAATTATTAAATAATTTTTTGATTTATTAAAAATTAAAAAAATATTAAATAAGAAAATGCATTTTTATGCTTTTTTACTCCCAAACCTTACTTAAGTTAGTGTAGTCCATAGTTTGGTCTCCATGCATTATGCCTTTTAAAATACTATTAAAAATACATATTATTTAGGCTTTGTTTGAGTCTCAGTATTTTCTCATTAAAATGAAAAATATAACTGTTATTTATCATATTAAGTCACGTCATTTGACTTTTTATCTCTTATGTGGAAATCCATAACGACTATATTTTTCATTCTCATTTTTACAATAATGTGGTTCAAACGGAAGCTTAGTTGGACTTTACTACGGCCCCATTTGGTAGGGATTTTTTGCTCCAAAAAATTAATTTTTTGACCGTTATTTTACTATTCAAGCCGTAATTTTTGACTTCTTCTCTCACATGTGGACCCCACTTTTCTTCTAATGGTCAAAAAATCAATTATCAAAATCCCTACCAAAACGGGCCCTACATATACATCAAATTTTACATAAGTGATTATATAATGCTGCTTGGCATTTTACCGTTTGCCAATCTTTTCCTTTCACATCATTTTCAATAATTCCATTTTTATATACAAGTAGCAAATTCATATTTTAGTATCCACAATTATTATTAGAGGGTGTTTGGTAGGAATTTTTATGTGAAAATGTATTTTTGAATAGTAAATTGATGGGAAATGTGTGGTTGAAAAATAAGAAAAAGTTTTTGATTTACGTGTTATATTATTTTAATGAAGAATGTGTGGTTGAAAAAAAGAGAGAGAAAAATGCATTTTGATAAAAATGAGTGCCAAACAGGGCCTTATTGTTATTTTGAATCGTATTTTGGTAAATACGCGGTTAAGTTTTCCAATGTCAGCATCACGGCGTCAGGTGCAAATTAATATTTCATATCGTAAAGATAAGAAAGAGATAACATCAAGAATTTGCAAAATAATAATAAACTTAATTTGCCCAAGCAAAGGAACTCGAGACTCGAGAGCCAGAGAAGAATTAATTTAGCTTGCGTAGGATTCTATTTACTTAATTTATTTTTGTTGATCATATTTTGTGGGTTTCATTTTTTCTCCTTGTCTTTACTAAAGTGATTTTGCCACTTCCCCCATTTTTGTCGGCTCATAATCATTTGTAGGTTGAGTGATTGTGTTCTGTGCTGTTTCAGCTCTGATCTGTTTATGATTTAAGAACTTTTATTACATTTATTTTATTTAAAATTTTCATTTCTCCAAAAAAAAATGGGACTTAAATTTCTGTCGTCTTGTTTATATTTTTCTAATGTGCTAAAACTTTTCCATATTAACATCTGTAGTTGTTTATTTTAGAACTTTTTGTGTTATGCATTCTGGATTTATCTTGATGTGGTTCTCACTGTTTCTCCTCATTTGGATGGTTGAAGGCTTGTAGAGCCGGTGTAATCTGTCTATATTGTGACTCTGTGACTGATAAGTCATGGTAAAGGATACCGAATATTATGATATCTTGGGAGTTGGAGTTGATGCTTCGCCTGCGGATATTAAGAAGGCTTACTATATCAAGGTAAGGTTATAGTTAACGCCTTCCAATTGTGTTTGATACACTGAATTAGACCGTGTAAGGAATTAAGCATAAAAATTGACTACATATAGTATTTTGACATTGTTATAGAGGATTAAGTTTTATGTTAGTTATTAATTTTTTCATTCTAAAAAATATTATTTGCATTTTATTTCTTAAGCTAACGAATGATATCCATAATATGGAGTGAGGATGTCGGTTTAGATAGGAATAGGATTGGAAAGATAGTACAAAAAGCATTCTTATCCACCTTAATCCATTCTAATTCCATGTACTATATCATCTAATTTTATGCACAATTTCTTCTACGGTCTACTTTGGTATGCCAAATGTAGCCTTAGGGTAAATTTGGTACACTTTACCAACAATATTAAAGAATGAAAGGAGCTAGAATCTTGTTCATAATACCATCCACTTCCATCCGATGGTTAGTATCAACTGTTAGTGTGTGTTTCAGTTTAAGATTCGCAATACAAGCTGTCAATGAGAATGAAGTCAGGAGAATCAATGCTTTTACTAACACAATCAAGCAAAACTGACTCCTCTTGCTCTGCACTGATGCTTATTCCATTTTATTGTTAAGCCTGTATGCATGTGGGTGCAGTCAAAGTACTTTTATCATGAAGCACGGAGATGAAAAACAGTGAACCATTTATTGCCGTGTACATTTGACTTCTTGATGATTGTTCAGAACTCAGCTACAACTTAGTATTCAAATTTGAAATTTGATACCCATAGTTCCATATATACCATCAGGCATCGGCTTGCATATTTTTTTTGATTCGCCCGTCTAAAGTTCTAAACTATAAGGATATGCCATTTCTCCCTGTGCTGAGAGAAGTGCAGAATTATTTTTTTGTAAATACAGTATGGACGGTTAATAGACAGGTTAAACTTTATTGTTAATGTCAAATATCAGAATGATATGCCTGTGAAAGTTAAAAGGTTCTACTTAGGTTAATTCATTTATTTTTGAATGTTTTTTAGTTCATTCCATGAAACTTGAGAACAGGAGAGATATCATTTGAGACCACGTTGAAATGCTTGAAACTTGAATTAATTTTTTTGTACTCTCATGTAGGCCAGGGTTGTCCACCCTGATAAAAATCCTGGAGATTCACAAGCTGCTCACAATTTCCAGGTAACAAGATCTTATACATGTAATTATCGAAGTTTTTGTTTTTTTTTTACTTTTTCTTATGAAATATGGCATCCATAATTTGAACATGAACAGGCCTGCCATGTCTGTTGATGCTTGTTTATGAACACTATAGTTGTGTGTATTTTGGTTTACATTTCAGATTTCATCTTGTTTTTAATAATAAAAGCATAGAAATTGGGTTAAAGCTTCCCTTGATTGCAACATTTTTTCAATTGTTATTGTTGTCTTTTATTGACGAATCTCAATGTTTTGCACCTAAAATTGCTAAAATTTAATTGAACTCTGAAGGAAATCTAATGCTTAATTGCAAATAGGAATAAATGGACTGCAAGACTGTTAATAGCTTAAGTTAAGTATTGAATTACATAAACTATAGAGATTAAGTTTTTGTTACCTTTGTTGCACATTCAATCTAGTTAGCTCACTATCAATTGAGACCATCACCCCTGACCTTTCAAATTATTCCGGAGACTGATTACACCAGATGTGTTGGCACCTTTGATCACTACACATAAATAATTAGCTGAAATTTCTTGACGATGCAATGTATGGAATTATTGTAACCTCTTTCTGTTATCCTATAACGAGGAAAGCAAATGCACATCAAAATCTGTCTTAATTTTTTTACAAAAGCCTTGAATAAGAAAAAAAGAAAACTCACAAATTCATAGAAAAAGACATTTTGTATTCTTGTTTACAATGTTTCTTCAACTTTGTAAACTATTATCTCTTATGTATTAATGTATTACATATTCTTCTGTGGGGGTGTGAAAGGGTAAAACCTTTAGTCTACTTACTTTCTAGTTTTCGTGTTGCCTTGAAGGATAATCATTTTATGGTCATTCTTTATGCATGCAGGTGCTTGGAGAAGCTTATCAGGTATTGAGTGACCCTGAAAAGCGTGAAGCATATGACAAACACGGGAAAGAGGGAGTACCACAGTAAGTTTTATCTTTTAAAAACATTTAACAAGTCTCAACAAATACGAAGGTGGTGGTCCAACAATTTCCAGATTATTGATAGTAATGTTGGATTAAATTTGATGTGACTTTTTGTTGAAAGGTACAAAAATATTTCAGGCTAAATGCATGAAAAAACAGGGAAACAGTGCTTTGGGAAGGGATGCAAACACCTCAACTTTTATGTTGGCTGAAACTGTAAAGTCATGTTTTGGAAGAATAAAATACCATGAAGACATGGGTAATTTTGAGAGAGAAGAAATTAGAAAATCAGGAAAACCTTTCTCATGATTACTCATCCTAACTTACATTTATTAAGAAAATTCTTCCGGAATGCAGAAAATACGATTGTGCCCTTAATGCAAGCATTTTACTTTGAAGTGGATCATTTGTGCCCTTCCATCCAATTTGTTATAAATATATTCAGTTCTCAAGCTACCTAACAATTATATGGTTCTATTTAAACTATGAGTTTACAACCAATTATGTTTTGAAATGATTTTTGCTATATACCTGCTTACATTTAATAGTTAAAAAGTAAATCTGGGTATAAAATTCCTTTTGCAAATCTGGAATCTGGATGTTATTTAGAACCACTAACTTGTGCAAATAGTTATGTTATCAAGACTTAGCCCCCGTTTGGCCCTCATTTTGTGGTAATGAAAATGGGTAGAATAGTATTTTTTTTGAAAAATGAGTTGTTAAAAAAGAAGGAAATTTTTTTGATTTGCGTATAATATTATTTTATGAAAATTGTGTAGTTGAAAATAGGAGAAAGAAAAATGAAATGTAATGGAATGAAAATTAATGGGGGCCAAACGGGAGCTTAATAAATTTTCTTGTATAAATCTTGATTTTCCTACTATTTTGAACAAATAAGAGCGTAAACCCTGAATTGAATTTATAGCCAGAAGGTGCACTCTAAGCTCTCAAAACTGGTCTTAGACAACAATGTAAATTCTCTGCCAATTACTAGTAAAGATGCCAATAAGAATACTAGGCCCATTTATCAAGGTTTGAAATAGCACCTATCAATCCATGCAATTGCAGCCATCACGAACCAAACGAAGAATTGCTCTTAGGGAAACTGATGATTATTGTGCTAAAAAGCAATTACGGGCTGTATGTAAGGGAGGACTCAATAATAGTTCTAAAGAAAAAATTAGAATTTAATTATAGTGTGCAGTCGTATCCAGTGTTGTGTACCAAACATGCATTGACCGTTATGCTTCTTTTGCTTTAATCTTACCAAATAGAAGTGATGAGGAAAAAATATTTGATTTTAATCTCTATTTTCTCCAGAGACTCTATGGTTGACCCTGCAGCTGTGTTTGGAATGATGTTTGGGAGTGAATACTTTGAAGATTATATAGGGCAGCTTGCATTGGCTTCCATGGCATCTGTTGAAGTTGATGAAAAATTAGCCCCTGAAGTTCAAAAACAGAAAATTCAGGAGAAGATGAAGGTTTCTTTATGTCTTCTTGCAGTTGTAAACGCCTTTTTTAAGATATACACAACTGAATTATATTCTTTCCTTCTGAAGGCCAATCAAAAGGAAAGGGAAGAGAAGCTCATAGTACTTCTGAAAAATCGTCTACTACCATTTGTTGAAGGTCAAACTACCGAGTTTGTGGAATGGGCAAAATCAGAAGCCCGTCGTCTTTCTGAAGCTGGTCAGCATTGTTGCCTTGCATGTTCTATTGTGTTTCTAATTTCAATCTTGATTTTACTATGAATGTGTAACGAATAAAGCTTTTTTTAAGAATTATCTTTTTTCTGGAATAGCTTGTTTCCAAGCCCCCTTTCCAACTTCTGGAAAATGAATTTTTCTGGCAGATGCAAGAGTTGTCTTTCAAAATGAGTGACCTTTTGACTTAAAAATAAGAGAAAAGTAACATATCCAACCATGTTTGGAAAGAAAAAGTTACTACTCTATTTTAAGCTTACCCACCCATGCTTGAAAGGAAAATAGTACTCATTTTGTATCATTTTTACAGCTTTTGGTGAGGCTATGCTGCATACTATTGGTTACATATACACGAGACAAGCTGCAAGAGAAATGGGGAAGGGCAAGCGTTACATGAAGGTTCCGTTTCTTGCCGAATGGGTGCGGGATAAAGGGCATTGGATAAAGTCTCAAGTTTCAGCAGCTTCAGGTGACAATATGTGCACAAACTTTTGCTATTTAAGTATCGTTCTTTGTTCAAATGGCTCTAATGTCCACCAAGCTTTCCTCTCTTTCCATTTCCAGCCGCCGTGTCCTTGATTCAAATACAGGAGGAGTTGACCAAGTCAGGTGAAGGAGAGATTAAGGACGAGCATACCATCAAAATGTTTGAAGAAAAGAAAGATGCAATGGTTAATTCCCTTTGGCAGATTAACGTGGCAGATATTGAGTCAATTTTATCTCGTGTTTGCCAAGCAGTAAGTTTTACAAGCTCATCGATGTTCTGAATTTTGTTAGCCTTTGTGACTCTATATATACAAGTCAAGGATGCTGGTTTGTGCAGCCTCTTGTGAATATAAGTAGGAAAATTGCAGCACGTTCTCGGACCTATGGTCTATGTACAAGTTTTTCTCTAACTGGTACATTTCAATCTTCGAACTTCTCCACCAAGAATCCATTGAAAATCAATTTTTTTAGTGAAGAGAGAGCCATATATTTATTTTTAAATAAAATAAAATAAAAATAAAAAAGAAAAGAAAATGAAATGAAAAAGACAAGTGAAAAGAGAGAGAAAAAGATGAGGAACCAATTTCTAATATAGGACATAGGTTGAGGACCAATGCTGCAATTTTCTCATATCAGTATGCTATTTTCCATAGTGTTATTAGCTTACCTTGGCTGCTTTATATTGAGCTTGATTCATAAGAAAATAGTGAATGCCTTGTAGCTCATATGGTTCCTGGGAGTTAGCTTCAATCTGCAAGTTTTATTGTGTGAATTCGGAAATAAGCAAGATAACAATTAATTGAAGAACCTTTTATGTATAATAAACTATGTGCTTATCTTTTGCATTTATGTCAGGTTCTCAAAGATCCCAGTGCTTCCAAGGATGTTCTCAAGCTGCGGGCCCGAGGAATGCGGAAACTTGGAACAATTTTTCAAGTAAGTAACTGATACCTTAGCAGCCTTCAGTTTAAATCATGAGATCATACAAATTGACGACTTAAATGTTAAACATCCATAATTTGTGGTTTTCAGATATAAACTTGATATTATGTTGAACCGTGTTTGTATGCTGTAAAGATGAACTTGAAACTTGTATAGTTGGCAGTTAGAGTAGAAAGTAGTGCTCCATCTGTTGCAAAGTACGGGAAAAAAAAATAGAAGAAGAAGAAACCGATTATATATTCTAAATTTCTACAAAATAATGGACAGTGTTTGTTTTTCAAATATTAAACATAAAAACAGGAGTATTTTTTATTATTTATCCTTAGTCGGAAAGAATAAGAGTGGACAATGAAGCAAAATTTCTGACTTTTCTCGCAGGTATGGAAATGCTTAACTCAAAATTCTGTTTGAATTTTTATCGGAAACATAGTATCTTTCCTTGAAAGTTCACCTCCTTTCCTATAATTTTTGAAATGAAGCATTGCCAAACATTTACATAAAGAGTTAATTGGTGAATTTTAGATATATAGAAGATTCATACACCACATTCTTCCTCCTTGAAACCATAAACTCGGAAGTCAAAGTGTTGTTCATTTGTTGAGTTTTCATTTAATTGCTTTGTGCAAACTTTCAAAGGCTTGTCATATCCTCGAAGATATTGTCGATGGATCCCAAAAGTAATCTCAAACTAAGAGGGGGCAAATATTGCTTAAAGGATAACGTATTCTAAACGTGTTTCAAGTCTCAAATTTCATACTGTCTCTTGTATTTTCTCCAATAAGTTCATCTATTTTTGAAGTCTCATATGTGATTTTCTTCTGTCATTTTTAAAAAGTTCCAGTCTTTAATCTCGTCATAGTTTTCCAACAAAAGGTAATTCCTCTTCTAGAATTCTTCTGAGATCCCCTATAAGATATTTTGATTGATTTGTTTTCTGAAATTATTAATGCTATGGTTAAAATGAGTTGGCAGGAAGCCTGGAGCCAAGCATAATCTTGTCTGGCTAAGCTTAGAAATTCTTATAAGTTCACTAATAAGATTCTAATTATGTTTTGCATGTTCATATTTATATATTGGTTCATCTTATTTTGGAAACGAGCGATTTTCATTCATTCTCAGGGTGCCAAGGCCAATTATGTTAGAGAGAGCAGTTTACGGCGTGAAACTGCCGAAAGCCCAGCTGGTGCCACACCATCTAAGTGAAGACCCAATTTCCTGTCTGCTTCAAATTCGGATATGTCGATGTTCTTGTTGTATTTATAGTGCCTTCTTTTTTTTCCCCGAATGTTTGGTACACCTATCGACATTGACATAATGCACTTCTTTTCGTGTAAGCTTTTCCGGGCTGGGTGTTTCCCATTGTGATCCAAGTCTGCGTTTGTAGGAAAGAAAGCTACATAGAACTTTAACCTTCAGGCATTCTTAGTTCGAGTGAGATTTTTTAGGTTTGTAAATTTCAATCATCACAGGCGTGAGTTAGAATGGTATATAAACTAGACAACTTTGTTTTCTTAATTTAATGATTTGCTATTTAAATAATATTATTTAGCCCTTATTTGAGCCACATTTTTACCTCATTAAAATGAAAAATATGACCGTTATCCATCATATCAAGTCACCATTTTTTAATTTCTATCTCTGGTGTGGGGTCCATAACGGCTCTATTTCTCATTCTCATTATAATGTGGTTCAAACATGCTCTTAATATAAGTGGTTTGTTTAGCATATAACAACAGGGATCCATCTAGACTTGTATAGTAAATTTGAATATCTTTAATTAATTCTAGCTCGACCTCCACTGTCATCTAAACTGGTGCTAGATGTCATTTTCTTTCCGATAAACAATTGGGTCCTTGGTGCAGGTCCTCTCTCGTTCTTTGTTAAGAACTGAAAGGCTTATTTTTTTCCATAAAGGTGATGTCATTTAGGTAGAATAACATCAAGACCTTGGCATCTTAGGAATTTTATAGGAATTGTTGTTATTGGGATATGTGTCTAAAAGTACTAGGAATTTACTTTAATAAGATAACTATTTGTATTATAATTGAATAAATAATAGGATTTTACTTTATCGGCAATATATTAAAAGGGAAGATCGAGGAGAAATTTTTGAATACCTAATTTACTCTTACATATTTAATTATATACCTAATACACCTTTTTTTTTTAAAAATTTAGTGTTGTTAATAATTAGTTAATTCAATTTATTCGACATGAAATTAAAAAAAAAAATTCTTTTCCATTTGTCAATAATTTCGTAAATTTATTTTTATGTCCTGTTTGAGCCGCTCTTAAAAAAAAATATTTTTTAAATAGTAATTTAATATCATTTTAATCACATTCTTTAATAAAATAATATTATACGTAAATTGAAAACTTTTCCTCATTTTTAATCACACATTCTCCATCAATCTACTATTTTAAAATATATTTTTTCAAAATAATTTGGCTCAAATATTATATATTGATTTTTATTAACAGCTTTTATTGTAAAAATATAACTTAAATTTCTTCCTTCATTTTAATTATAAGCTCAAAAAAATAACATCCGTGTTTCCTTATTTAAACGGCTATTTCATTTGGTTGTTACACAATGCCTAACTAAATAATATATTTAATGCAATAAAATTAATGCATACAGAATGTTACTATAATTTGATAAAATTTAATTTTAATGTTGGAATACCAAATGATAAGGTAAATACATTCCTACTAAAATTTTTATTAACTACACAACATTATAACAAGAAGAAACATTTATAATCATTGCTCATTTTCACATTTAAGTCCTCAATTATTTTCCACTATATTCTATTAAAATTTTCAATATACATAGACAACATTCAATGAAGGAAGATGGAGATAGCTTGTTGAGGCTACGTTTTTTAATTTCTTGCCAGTGGAAAGCATGTGAAAGAGAAAGAGAGATTTCTATTTTTATAGTTAATAATTAATGTAAATAAATGAGATGAGAGATGTAGGGCTGTTGAGTGTTAGTACCTACATTTTGTGATAAACATAATTAAAATCATTATAGCTATAAATATCAACATTTCTCATTCTGGAAGTACATGTCAATGAAAACAATTTATTGCGGGCTAAAGGTAAGATCTGTTGTCAACGAAAACAATTTGTGGTGGGCTAGAGTTTCTCAAAACTCGAAAATAGTCTAAATGATGCTTATGTATTCATGTTGGGAATTGATTTAAAAAAAAAAAAAAAAAAAAAAAGGTTGTTTTGGTCTTTGACAAAATTTTTAATTATGACATAAAGATAATGTAGTTCTTTTTTTTTTCTCAATGTACATACATCCGTTTAAAATGTACTAATCATGTGGCAGCCCGACGGTATTATATCTCATTATAGTCATGCAAATATGCATTATTTTTTTATTCATATTTAAGAATTTATGGAGCCATCTTTGGTGGATATCTATATGCTAGATCTCTTTCCACCATTGTGTTTCCATCTTTGGCTTGACGATTTATATTTCAATATTTCTAATTTTATGATCTTTACTTAGTTGTTTTATTATTTATTAAACTATGATTTAATAACTACTTTTAGGAGAGCTGAGGGAACACTAGCATATGTGCAATTATATTGAACTTTGGCAATTAAGATTTTGATTCATATTTATGAATTTGTGGAGCCCTCTTTGGTTGGATATCTCTTTCAACCATTTGTGACTCATCTTTGGTTTGACGATTTATATTTTAATATTTCTAATTTTATGATTTTTACTTAGTTGTTTTATTATTTATTAAACTATGATTTAATAACTACTTTTAGGAGAGATGAGGGAACACTGGCATATGTGCAATTATATTGAACTTTGGCAAAAAGATTTTGTTGAAACGTGAACAACCACCACTTTTGTACTAGTCTTTGACTGATTTTTGTATTAAATAAAATCATTTGATAATATTTTTTTCATATTTACCCAATTTTCAGTATTGAACTAATTTTGAAATGTTAATTATAATTAGCATATATCGTTGCATCATATTGGTATATATTTGTATGATATATTCTATATTTGCTATATGATTTTATTCTACATTGATAAATAAATTATTAAACTTATATATCAATGACTATTTTTATTTTGTATGCTAGAAAAATCACAGATGAATATATCATTGTCAAACACTAACAGGAACAAGGTTTGATTAATAAATAAATTAACAAAATAGGTAGTCAGTTTGATTTGAAAAATATTAACCTTTTTTTTTTCATTTTGTTAATTGCTAACATATATTTGGTTGTCATACCTTAAATTTGTTTTCATATTTGTAGAATTGATGTATCCAAGTAAAGATTGTGATTATATCTTTATAAGACAACTGAATGCATTCGGAGTTGATTATAAAAGTTTATATTTCGAAAAGGTTCCATTGAAATCTACAGCAATAAGAATGGCCCGTTGAAGTTTTAAAACTAATTTTTTATGATGGAGAGGTATTATTTAACCATTCTGCTACAGAAATAGGCTCGGTGACAAAATTTCAAGTAGACAAACACTTGACAAATTCTCATTAGAAGTTTAAAAAAAAATAAAAAATCCCAATTTGGGGATAACATTTCAGCCCCTGGAACAAGCTTCTGTCATTGTGCTTGTTCGTTTGGCTTAATCCATAATATAATGTCAGAATTAGCCATTATTTTTCTTATAAAAGTTACACTATTAGGCTAATAGGTTATTTTTTTCTTAATGTTTTTAGGGAAGAAATTTTCATGCTAGGTTGTTTAAGTACACAATTGAAAAGGTTTTTTTTTTTCCCATGCTGAGAAAAGAAAAACATACCGTCTTCGAAATGGAAAAATAAGAGCAATTAATCCTTATTCAACATTTTCACATTATATACATAATTTATAGAAACTTTTATTCGTGTGTGTATTTCATTTGATACATGTGATCTGCAATGCATGTGCTTACTACTAGTTTTTATAAAATGGAGTTGGATTATTTTGAACGAATATAAGTGCCTTTGTTTACTGAGTGAAATACAAAGTATGGTTTAATACAAAAGATACCATTTTGTAAATAAATCAAAAAGTTGATTGTCCATGGCTGTAGTATGAGAGGTTGACACTTCATTCTATTAATGATGTAATAGTTAGAGTTAGGGTATGCAATTTGTTTTGATGACGAGAGGATCTCGGGAGAAGTGACATTAGTGCACTTGGTATTTGAAAGTTTATTGCATTGGACCAATTTTGTGTAAGAATTAAATTCTAATGCATGACGCGTTGGAGAGAATTAGCCATTGTTTGAATCACATTATTTTCATAAGAATGTATTTTTGAATAATATATAGATGAAAAATGCATGATTAAAAAATTAAAAAAAATTTTAAATTTACGTGTAATATTATTTTATTAAAGAATGTATGTTAAAATGATGTCAAATAACTATTTAATAATTTTTTCTTTTTTTAAAGAATGTGGGTCAATCAGGACCTTAAACTCCATGATGATTGCTTTATGAATTATCATATCCATTTGGAAGGATTGTTTATTTGCTCTCCTTATATCATCACTGTAAGTATTATACCCTAAGTCCAATCAACTTTGGATATAAGTACTTTTATATATAATTAATACAATTAAATGGCAGATCTATTATTTAATTAATAGACAATTAAATAAATAATAGAGTTCGTAAATTCAAATATTTGTAATTTGTTGATCATAAGGAGTTGTGATTGTGAGATACAAATTACATCTGATTGAATCTTAAATCATCCGTGGTCATAAGTAATAACGAGATACGGATATCGTTTTTACGGATAGACCATCACGTGTGGCATTTCTTATTTGTGAAGTAAGTAACTGATCTCACAAGTTAAAGTGTGATGACACTTAAATGAACACGTGGATGTTTTGTTATAGAACAAAACATTGGAGACCCGTCGAGAGATTCCACATGGATAAGTATCTGAGTGTCAGTGGTTAATCTTTAACGTTCGGTAGTGGAATTGGTCTTTTAACTTGAGGTCATCATGGTACCTTATATGAAGACAGTCATATTTTGGCGATGTTGGATGTTGGTCTGAAAAGGGCCGCTAATACAACATCTTTCGGGTACGTCAAGAATCGTATGAAGGTTGTGAAGGATTAATAAAGGATTCGTCACTCTTAGATAGTAGGAGATTATGATCTGTGTTTCATTCAATTAAGTCGATGATGAAATCCTTGGCCAAGGTGTACTCATAAGTCGAAAATGAGTTTTTGATTTATATTGACTTAATAGTGGAGTGAAAGATATGATCGATGATCGAGATTGACACAATTCCATATCTCGTAATTGATCGGATCATATTGACGAAGGGATTATAGTTTCACGGTAAACTAACGAATTTGATTTTGTCATACCACGTGACATTTCCCGTCACATGTATTGCCCTGACACATTGCTAGATGTCAATCAGGGACGACGAGTGTGAATTGACGATAAATTAAAAGGGTATTTTAATTTATCAATTTTAATTAGATCAAAATAATATTTCATGTCGTTAGGCATCGTGGTCGGGAACCTAATGGGTCGCACACAAAAGAGAATTGGAAGATTGCAAATTGCCAATTGGTTAATTTAACAATCGTTGGATAAATTAATTAATTGGATTTGTTATTTATATTCCTGAATTAGTTAATTGGATTAATTAATTCACGGGTCGAGTTTAATTAATTGGATTAATTAAATATTGGACCGGACCGGGCCGAGTCCGTTTGGGTTTATATAAATACATAGTTAGGGTTTGAGGTCCATATGGTTTTTCATTATTCTTGCTGGCACAAGAGAAAACCCTAGAAGCTGCAATCTTATTCTCTGTGTGGATCACCGTTGGAGGCTGGACAATTGAACAGTTGTGGTGGCGAATCAAGGTTGATGGAACGAAAAGAAAACCAAAAAGATTGCAGATCTGGAAAAGGTACAATCTTATCACAATTTCTATCTAAACACAAAGACGATTCTTGGTGGGAATCGAAAATTATTTTAAATTCCGCTGTGCATGTATAAGTAGATTCCCAACAACGATCATGTATCTGCTCAATGAATTAAACATTGGGTAATTATATTACCACTACAAATTTTACAAAGTGCACCCCAATTTTCTTATTTACTAAAACATCCTTAAGTAAAATTACACAATTAGAATTTTAATATACTTTTTAATTAAATAAATTATTATTACATTGCAAATATAAAGCATAATTTGTTTCTTTCTTTTTTCTCAACATCTCATTGTTCATAATTTTTCCAACGGCTTTTGCTTTCTTCCATGGCGCAAGATAATTTTTTTCCCTTACAGTAATTGAATTTTTTTTTTTCAAGTTTGAAAATTAAGAATTTGCTTTTTTTTTTTTGAAAAGTTAAATAGATTTGTTATGATTTTAAAACAAATACGTAAGATTATGATTTTTAATTGTTAAATGGGTTTATGAATTTACGCGTATTTATACTCACCATATGAATTGGGTGCATTCATCATGTGTCCAATACAGAGGCTTCACCACTCATTACCGTGAATTGCATGTATCTAGGTAAATCATAAATAAATTTGTGTATATGTAGATGTGTCAGCTTTCGTGGATTTTTGGCAATGGTGTATATGAATTTTCGAAAGTTGTTCTTAATCAACAAGAAGTTTTTATTGTTATATTGTATTTTTTACATTATCGTGATAAATTAAAATTTTTTTTATAAATTCTCATAATTCAATTTTATTTGTCCTAAATGTTATGAAAATGATGATGACTTCAATATATATGATTATTCGCAATACTTTACTATTGATCAAGTATGAATAAATCGAATATAAAATTTATATCTATTAATATAATTATGAAACATGTCCAATTTATCAAAAATATGTCATAAATGCTTCCTCAAGTTGAGTTTTAAATGTGTCCAATGAATTATTAAAACCTTTTTATCCATGAAATTATAAGTTTGTTGTCGATAAAATTTCTTAATTTTCAATTAAAAGTGTTTCCAAAATAGACTTCCAAGATTAAAATGAAATTGCAAATACATTGAAAATTCATATTTTGAATAAAAATGGTAACATAAACAAAGGATCTTTTCAGACATATTAATTATTTGTGAGAAACATTCAATTTATTATGGCATTGTGTTCTTCACCGATCTTCTATTTTTAATTGCTGTGAAATAAATGAGGGGAAAGGTGGAGAAAATGAGGATTAATATTGGTGATAAGTACCCAGCAATATTATATTATGTTCTTTTTCAATTCTTTGTTTTTATTGAATTAGGAGTATAATTGTAAATTTATTGTGGTGTATTTATTAAAAATATATTTTATTTGTGGTGTAGTAATTACAATTTGTAGTGATAATATAATTAGCCTTAAACATTAATTCTTAATGCAAGAAAAATATACAAAATTAAAGAATGTCAAAATTTCCCATGACTCCGAAGGAATGACCGGTGAAGTTTATGATTTGCACCTGATGATCTTTTTTCATCCTTTTCCAACTTTTCATTCTTATTTTACCTTGCAACCACATGAAATATGTTTGTCTCAAGTGTTCAAATGCATGGTGGTAAATGGTAATTGCTTTTGTGCATATTGCAGAAAGTATCGACTTTGTTCTTTATCTTACTCTTCAATTTGTTCTTTTCAACTAAAGTTATGAAGTCCTTAAATACTCTTCATTTCACTTCTCAATTACAAACCTCACAATTAACTTCAAGATAGACTACCATTGTAACTTAAAAATTTAAGAAATCATGAAATTCAAGACTACTTTATTATCAACAAAACAAATTAATCTTCAAGTTCTCATAAGTAAATCTACAGTAAAATCTCTACAAAATAATAATGCTGGAATTGAGAAAAATTATTATTTTAAAGAAGTTATTAATTTATTGATAAATAAATAATTAATCGATAAATAAATATTTATTAATTTATAGAGTATCTTTATACTTTTATAACTTGTGTTATATTTTACTATAATACATGTAAGCACACAAAAAGGCATGCTCATGCATACATTAAATAGGAAACATTAATGTACATGCATTGGCTTCAAAATTTAATATCTTGAAAAATCATTGAAGATATTTCATGTACACATGGGACATAGTTTCTAAAGTAATTATTTTTAACTTGAGACCCCCAATCATTCCAAATTTCACACTTTTTTCTACTATGACATTTTATTAGAAAGAAGTTAAAAGTCTGCAAGATTAAGTCAAATGAAGATATTTGTTATGCGAAAATATCTTTCGAATTAAAATTATTGCAAGTGTACAGTTCGTTAACGGCCACTAAAGGCAGGAGTGCTTATTTGGTATACGGAGCTTGATCGAAGAAGTTGAAAGAGCTCTCGCTTACCAGGTATCCCGCCTGCAAGACTAAAGGCAAAATCCTTATTCAAAGGCGAAGCAAAGAAAAAAATCAAAGAAAGATGAAACCAAATACATTCAACAAAGAAAGTACTTTATTTGTTAGTGATTGAATTTTTCTTTCTACACTGCTTTTCGTTGGAAAAGGACCAACAAAAGTTCTCCATACTTCTTCAATACTCGAAGTAATAAAGTAGATTTTGAGTTCAAATATCGTCTCATAGAGATTGTATTAATTTAAATTTAAATTATCTTCGCCTTAACCGAAATAACAGAAATTTGAGATTTTTCTAAGATTAAATTGCCGCCAATTAAATTATGGATGAATGCAAAGCCTAATTCAACTAAAATAAATGCAAGGTTGTAAATGAATGCAAGTTTTATAAAAATGTGCCGATGAAAAGCGTACTAGGATCCCGAATTCTCTTATATCAATCCCCTTTAACTCGAATTTTATAAAATTGATAACACGATTCAATTATGAAGACCAATATTATTAATTTGTTTAACAATCTCTCTTGAGTAGAATTAAATCTATTTTTACATGTGATCCGACTATATTTCTATAACGAACGCGAACATATAAAAATGAATTAAAATTTATAAATACTTAAAGGTCATGTAAAGCATAGTGATATATTTCTATCTCCTTTGACACTATGTCTAATTTATTTTCCATCTCTCAAGGATAAAACAAGGCACAAAACTTATACAACTATTGCGCATATAATTAGAGAAAATAAAATTTATGTCAATAATTCATAATAAAAAATGCGTTTTAACGTCAAAATAAATAAAATTCAAAATTCAAAAGTTAAAAGTTCTTAGTATAATGTTCATCATAAATTATAGTACAAAATAATCTAGTTGAGCATAATGTTGAGATTAAACTAAGAAGGATAAAAGACATCACCAAAATTCCACCAAACGTGAATAATTTGTCAAATTCGTATTTCCGCTGACTTCGTATGGCGTGTATTATAATTAATTTGCAGCCCGATTCCGTGTTTATATATAAATCCACGCAGCCTCCCACCTTTTTCTCTTCCAACAGCTGCTGCCAATTCTCTGTATGTACATTTCCCAGCCGAATTTTTCTCTTTTCCTGTGCGCCAGTGCTGTTAGATTTCTTCTCCAGAAGCAGCTGCCCATTTTCTTCTCCATATGTCTCCTCTCTTCCCCCTTTTGTCTGTGTATATAAAAGTTGCAGCCGCCAACTTTTCTTCCTTCCTTTTGCCGTTTTGCACGTGTGTGTGTGTATATCCAGTTTCCCCAACAGCAGGTAGCCCTTTTTTTCTTCTTTAATTTAGCAAGAACTTGGTTGATTTTTGCCCCTGTTTGATGTTCATTACCTGAAAATAAAAATGGGAGGAATATTATTTTAAAAAAAAAATGAGTGGTTGAAAAAAAAAGACAAGTTTTTGATTTACGTATAATATTATTTTATGGAAGATTATGTAATTAAAAATAGAAAAGAGAAAAATGTAATTTAATGTAATTTAATTTAATGTGGATCAAACAAGGGCTTTATTCCAAATACAAGTCCAAAAGTAGGCCCATTTAGTGTATAATTTTCTTCAAGCCCTCAATTCTTAAAATAGTGCAATTTAGTCATTGAGTCCATCCAATTGTGCAACCAATGGCCAATTTATCCTTCCAAATTCTTCATACGGTCCATAGCTAAAAACAAAAGAAAATTAACCCAAATTAAATAAAATTTAATGATTTGACGATATAAAAGTTTAGTTATATAATTCAAATAAGTACACAAAATGCATTTATCAATATTAATGTTAAATCAAAAGTTAGTGAAGATGAAAGAATCAATGATTTGTGTGAAATGTGATGAATGTCGAGCACCTTTTCAACTATCCTAGTGAAAATGATGCAGTGATGGAATCTTGTACAATGAAGATATTAAAGATGTACTCAATAGGTGATGATTATGATCTAGATAATAATTGTATTTTACCAACTGCTTCTTCAAAAGAGGCATTTCACGCAGTCGTAACCTTAAATAGTTAATTTGTACAAAATGGAAAAAAATGCTAAGGGTACGTTTGATTACAAAGATGAAATTTGGGCGGAAAGAAAACGAATTTCAGGAAATTGAATTGCCTAGTAATTGTTTTATTGAGAATTGTCAATTATTGTGTTTGATTGATATAATTTTTCACGTGAAAAATGTTGAAATAAAAATATTTTTGGTGTTCATTTGACTTTATTTTACATGAAAATTGTCAATTAAAGGGATATAATTTACTGATATTGAAGATAGAATTTGTTTCCATTGCCCCTTAAAAAAGTCAAGCAAATCATCTATCTTTTAGTATTCGTTTGAATTTGTTTTACATGAAAATTGTCAATTAAATGGATTTAATTTACTAATATTGGAGATAGAATTTGTTTCCATTGCCCCCCCCTCGCCCCCAAAAAAGCCAAGAAAATAATTTATCTTTTGGTATTCGTTTGACTTTGTTTTACATGAAAATATATATATATATATATATTTTTTTACAATTAGGATAGAATTTGTTTCCATTGCCAAAAATAAATAAATAAATAAAAAAAATTGGTAGCCTACCTAGAAAACCAATTCCCACCACCCTTGAAAACCAAGAAAAGTCCACTTTTCAAGAAAACTAAGCAAATGAATTCCATGGAAAATATTTGTTATTAAACACTACCAAAAGGTGGAAAATAAATAAAATCTTCCATTTTCCATGGAAAAGATGCCCAATCAAACAGGCCTGTAGTATGTGCATTGCAAAAAATTAAGAATGAACTTGAGTTTAGTTTGGGTACAAAGAAAAAGCAAAAAAAATTAGATGCATAGTTTGAAAAAGGGACGAATAAAAAAAAAAATATTGTCAAATTAAATTTTTTAAAATTTGTATTACTACGATTTTTTATGAATTTAAGCATCTATTATTTTATATATTCGTTAAGCCTTAAAAGATCTAAAAAAAAAAAAAATTATAATCTTATGCATTTAACAAAATTATTAATTTAGTACACCAACCGAAGTCAGGATCAAAAAATTTTATTATTTAAACAATATTATTAGGTTTCACTGTAATAATTGATAATTAAACACCAACAACTATTAACCAACTACACCTTCAAAAGACCAAGAACAACATAACATCTACAATACATAATTTTCCCTTAAACTTTCAAACAACAACCAACAACTAAAATACAGAATTTGTTTCATAATCTTCACTTTAAATATAAAGAGACCAATGACATTGCAAATCAGCAAGAACACCCCAAACTCACTTGATATATCTTCATCAATTTGTCTATCCTAAGCTTCCTATGCTATATATCATTGAACTTGCAAAGTAGCCCATTTATTATAATCTTGTTTGGTGGATGAAGAGGTTGCAGATGTCTGTAGTTTCTACATCCCAAGAATCGTCTTCCTGAGATGGCACAAATCTTGTCCACGATTCTGAGTTGCGGATGAAGAGAATTCCATAGCAAATTGAAGATCGTGTTCCTCCTAAGGCTAGACTCGAATTGGGGATTTTACTTTTGCAATTGAAACGGAGGAGCATGGTTGTTTTAGAAGGGAGAAGAAGAATAAACTTTTCTTATATTACTTAAAATTGTTGATCAATTACATGCGTTTTTATCCTACGTGAGCTTTAATATCGCCGTATATTGTCATGTAATTTTTTCATCCTCCACGTAGAAATTTGTGTCCAGCTGCATAGATGGAATTGGCTTTAGTGATTGATGGGTAAATCAATGGATAGTTCATTTAGCATTGAGTAAAATTTCATATTTTATTGAGCAAGTAGTAACAAAGACTAAAGTTCAATAGACAGTGATTTAATTAACTTGCAATTTAAAAATCCCAATTCCCTATTTCTTTATTTATTTTAATTTAGTTGTTTTTAAATATAGTACATATTTAAATACATAAAATGAATTAAGCCATATTTGGTGTGGCTTGATTTTAATATATGCTAAAGTTAGTAATTAATTTTAATTACATATTTCATAGGATCTATAACTTTTCAGCCACATATTTTATTAATTTTTATCAAAACCTACTAAAAATTTGATTTTGAATACATCAAACAGGGGCTAAATAAGAGAATAATAGCCTGTGTCGAATTTCAGGTGAAGATCATGTTCTCCCTTTATTCTAATTTCAAGACGAGATAAAGTATTCTTGTTCTACTCGGAACATGACTGGATTGAAACATTTTGTCATCTCGACCAATAAACGCCTTTTTTTTTTATTATTTTTTTGGGGAATCGTTGACTGGCTTAACTTGTATCCAAGTTTGTCTCTTTGACATGTATCAAACTAATCATTGATCACCTCCCTAATTGTAATAAAACTTAATATTTCTTATAATTAATTATGACCCCAAAAATATTCATATTCAAAGGGATAATAACACAAATTATGAGCCTTCTTCTCAATCTCTAAAGATCAATTCCAGTTATACATAAATCCTAATTCAACCATGTGATTCTCCACACTTTATAGCTCTGAAAACCCAAATGGTCTCATCTCTCATTGGGGTTTTCCTTTGTTTTTATAATAACAATCACATATGAATATAAATATAAACCCTTGAAAGAATCGCGAAGCTGTTTTGAATAATTTTTCATTGTAATGTTTATTGGATATGATGGGTCAAGAAGGTGGGTACTGGTGCCGGGGAACACCTGCCATGCCAACAACTCCAGAGGACACGTAAGCCACGCATGTGGCTGAAGGAATATCAGTATTAGCAATAGATTGCTGTAGCTTAGCATTTCCATTCTAGTTATTCAGTTTTAACCAATTGGACAGCTGTCCTATTGTGAGGCAAGAGGGCATAACCTTCCTCACGCTTTATATGTGTAAGGATTTATGAAGTAAATTCTTCAATCCTCTTCATATTTATATTTATATGAATATAAATATAAACCCTTGAAAGAATCGCGAAGCTGTTTTGAATAATTTTTCATTGTAATGTTTATTGGATATGATGGGTCAAGAAGGTGGGTACTGGTGCCGGGGAACACCTGCCATGCCAACAACTCCAGAGGACACGTAAGCCACGCATGTGGCTGAAGGAATATCAGTATTAGCAATAGATTGCTGTAGCTTAGCATTTCCATTCTAGTTATTCAGTTTTAACCAATTGGACAGCTGTCCTATTGTGAGGCAAGAGGGCATAACCTTCCTCACGCTTTATATGTGTAAGGATTTATGAAGTAAATTCTTCAATCCTCTTCTCTTTTCTGCTCAGGAGGTAGACGACCTCGAATTGTGTAACCCTTTTGTATCATTTGGTGCTCTCGTTGAGAGACATTACTGGCCACATGCATTGGAGGACTGCCTGAAACGCCTTACTACCATGATGAACAATTTAATTCCTTTGGGATCATTTTGAAGAAAATCAGCATGAAATTGACCTCTGTTGAAGGTCGCTTAGAACAGAGTTTGAGAAACCCCCTTGTTGAGATGTCGGGATCATCTTCACCTCTAGGCGCTAGACGAGAAAATGCTTTCGTGGGTGGAGTCAATGTCGCAAACTTTGAAGCTCGACGTTCCTCGTTTCAATGAAGAGGATCCTCATGGATGGATTTTTAAGCCAGAATAGTTTTTTGATTAATAGCACACTTTTCCGTTCCCACTTAAAACATCGTGCCTAGTCAAACCCTGATATTGGTTTTGGTATTCTGAACGTTGTGCTTATTCGAAGAAAGTATATGTAGTCCGTCTGTTATGTGGCAGCCTTTTGTGTAAAATTCTAGTTACTGAACATATTGTGAACTGTAGTACTAGTAATTCAAGTGTTAATTTCATTGTTGTAGTAATCAAGATATCCTCATTTCACACGCCTTGCATTGCTACCAATGGATGCACCGTAATAATTTGCTTCCAACTTTGCAGAAATTTCTCAAGGCCCTCTTGGTTTGATTTGGTCCTTCGAAGTATAGGGACATCCAAGGTGAGCTTGCCAAGCTGATTCAAACAACCAGTGCAACAGATTATCAGTCTAGATTTTAAGCCTTAGCTAACCAAACAACTGGAGTCTATGAGTCATTCCTTGCGCAATGATATCTGTCGAGAGGTTCGTGCCCTACAACCACACTCCCTTATACAAGCTTTGAATCTAGTTAAGCTTATGGAAGACAAACTTCAGGACAATGGCATAAGAAATTGTCCTAGTTGAATCCTAGTTCCCAATATTAAGCCCTCTCCAATACCACCCCTATTATCGACCCCCAAGATGACTCCAAATAATGCTTTGATTAATGTCAAGAGATCTGGTATATCCGTTAAGAAACTAACAGCATTAGAATCGATGGAACGAATGGAGAAGGGGCTGTGTTTTAACCGTGATAAAAATTCGGGAAGGGACATAGATGCAAGGCCAAACTCTTTGTGTTGATGTTAGAGGACACAGAGGATTTAGAAGAAAATCAATTCCTGCAATTGGAAGGTTCACAGGAAAAAGAAGAGATGAATGACGAAATACCTCCCTCTATTAGCTTCCATGCTATGGTAGGACAACATTTCCCTCACACACTATGATTTAAGGGAAAAATGAAAGGGCATGAAGTTTAAATTCTGATTGATGAAGGGTCTACTCACAACTTTACTCAGGAGAGGCTGATCCAACACTTGAGGTTTCCAATCCTTCCCACTAAACACTTCTCTGTGTTGGTTGGGAATGTGGAGTCCATAGCTTGCACCAGGTATTTCCGCATCTCCCAGTAGAGATTCAACAACACTTATTTTTGATAGATTTCCATGTCTTACGGATACAGGGGGCAAAAATAGTGCTCGAGGTACAATGGCTGGAACTTTTGGGACCAATAATGATGGATTATAAAGCATTGACCATGACTTTTCACTGGGAAGGATAGCACATAGAGGTTCAGGGTGATCCACTGCTTGCACCTACAATAATTCAATTTAATCAATTGAGGAGATTGAGTGCAACTGATGCCATAGCTTCTTATTATCAACTAATCGCTATAGGCTAAACTGGCGTGTCATTAGAAGGAGAGATGTTCAAATTAGCTGATGAAATTCAGCAAGTTATATGTAGGAACCAGATCATCATTGTACCACCTAGAGAGCTACCACTTCAATGAGATCATGATCACCAAATTCACATTGTACTAGGAGCAAATCCAGTTAGCGTACTCCCAACAGGTATCCCCGTTTCCAAAAGACTGAAATAGAGAAACTCGTCTCAGAAATGTTAATATCGAGAGTGATCAGACCAAGTAAAAGCCCTTACTCTTTCCCTGTGTTGTTGGTTGAAAAGAACGACGGAGTGTGGAGGTTTTGCATGGACTATAGAGCTCTCAATCAAATTACCATACCGAACAAGTTCTTATTCCCACAGCTAATGAATTATTAGACGAACTTTTTGGGGCCACCATGTTTTCCAAGATAGACATTCGTGCTAGGTACCATCAGATATGAATGGATCCTAAAGACATCCACAAGGCGGCCTTTAGAACTCATAAAGGTCACTATGAATTTGTTGTGATGTCTTTTGGTCTTACAAATGCGCTTTCGACTTTTCAATCGACTATGAATGCCTTGCTCAAGCCATTTCTCAGAAAGTTTGTGATCGGCTTCTTTGATGATATCTTAGTATACAGAAAAAAATACTAAAGGATCATGTTGAGCGGCTGAACTGGTGCTGGAGTGCTTGAAAGATCACTGTTGGTATGTTAAAATGAGCAAATGTCAGTTTGCTCAAAAGCAAGTTGAATATTTGGGTCATATTTTGTCAGCCAGGGGGGTTGAACCGGAGACATCCAAGATTCAATCCATTTTGCAAGGGGATACTCTAGCTAATATTAGATAGCTTCGAAGTTTCCTTCGTCTGACTGGCTATTATCGACACTTTGTGAAGAACTACATGACCATAACTGCCCTATGTGATCTAGGACACACAAGCGTTGAAGTCAAGTCCAACGTCAAGCCCGGGGAAAGATCCATTGATAGTCGATAGTAGATCGATGACGCGATCGAGGGCAAAGCGAGTGAAAGAGGCGTTGTGATTGCTCGTCAAAGCAACCATTGATGAAACCATGTTCGGGATTCAAAATGGAGCAAGTTTCATGTTGGGATTGAAGGCCGAAGAAGCTTGGATCACTGTGTTAAAAGTGGACGAAAATGGAGCCGAAATGAAGAACTATGCGACCGCATAGTTCTCCACCTCTTCCAATTGCATAGATAGGGACAGGGCGTCAATAGGCTGAACTTGGTTGTTCCATGCGGCTGCATGGAATTGAACCATGCGACCGATTGGGTCTATTTTGGGGAGGATTTTTCCAAATTTCGTGAATTTTCATTTTTTCGATAGAATTTATTTCTTTCCATAGAGATTATGCGCGTTTTTACCATATCTTAGGGTTTTAGTATAAATACTCATTATTATTCATTATATTGCAACTTTTGGCATTATTATTATTGAGAGGCTTTTATTACTTTCTTCATGTGTTCTTCAATTGGACAATCTACGAACTTATCAAGATTTAAATCTTGTGGTTTTCAAATCAACCGGGTGAGATTCACATTTTTTTTGCGTAATCAAGAGGTCCGCACATCGTTGGCGATTTGGATTGCTTGGGTTCTAAATTTATTGTGTTTAATCCAAAATCTTGCTTTGACTTTCTAGGGTTAATTTTCAATCTTGATCTTGGGTTTGGTAGTGTTTGCCTACACGGGTTCACATCAGTTCGTATCAGAGCTTAGATTCCAATCCAATGTTATATCCTTTTTAAATTCTTGTTGAGTTAGTTATATTTTCTTTTCTTTTGTTTTTGTTCTTGGTGTTCTTCGAGTCAGTCATTAGTTTTGAGTCGTCGATCTAAAAAAATTCCAAAAAAATTTCAAAAGTTGTTTTTGAAATTAATTTGCATCCAAATCAACTTCTATTTGTTGTGTTAGCGTCGTTATTGATTTTTCTATTCCAAAAGTAAAAAAAAAAAATTTACTGTACATCGTACGGTACTATTCATCCATACATTATAAAAAATTTGAATTTTAAAAAAAATTATTATTATTGTTATTGATCTTGGGTATTTACTGGCTTCATTAGCCCTTTTTTTATTATTTGTGTCTAGTTTAATTCTCCAACCAATTTATTCTTCTATTTTGTGTTCTTGAGTCAATTTCCTTGTTTTGTCTAGTCCGAATTGTTAACCAAGTTATTCCAAATTTCTTGGGCTTTTAATCTCACTCACATTGGTTTGGATTCCACTGATTAAAATTTTGATTGAGTTCCAAATTATTTTTTTGGGTACTTGGTGAAAGCAACGAGTAGTAAAAGGCAAAGCGGTGAGAACAATCGAGGGAAAAAGCCATATTGAGTGAATTTCGAGTGAAATTTGTGAGGTAGAAAAATAGATTTAGAATGTCAGACAAGGATCAAATCTAGATAGGATTGATGACTGAATTACTATTCTGGAGGACTCGGTACGGAGGATTGAAAAGATATTTGGAGACATGAGGGATCGATTGGATAGGCAGGACGCACGGTTGGAAAGGCTAAATCCAATTCCTGCTAATGTATGAAGGGGAGGTCCTAATAAATGGAGACAAGGTAGACGAGAACTTAGGATGGAGGAACATAGTGATCTTAAAGTTGATAGTGTGATAGATGAAGATGCGATTATGGATGTGGAGATTGGAAGGTGAAGAAATATAGGAGTTAGCTAAGAAATGAGTGGTAGAAATTTTAATGGAGACGAAGTGGATGGAAATTTAAGGAACATTAAAATGACCATTCCTTCATTCAAGGGGGAGGAGTGATCCGGAGGCATATTTGGAGTGGGAGAAGAAAATTGAATTGATCTTTGATTGTCACAATTACTTGAGGGAGAAAAGCGTGAAAATTGCAGTCCTTGAGTTCACCGATTATGCCATTACTTGGACTTCATTCAATGGGAGGAGTGGTCCGGAGGCATATTTGGAATGGGAGAAGAAAATTGAATTGATCTCCGATTGTCACAATTACTCGGGGGAGAAAAAGGTGAAAATTGTAGTCTTTGAGTTCACCGATTATGCCATTACTTGGTGGGATCAAGTGGCGACTACGAGGCGGAGAAGTGGGGAACGCCCTATCAACACATGGGAGGAATTGAAAACTATAATGTGGAAGAGATTTGTACCTAATCACTACTACCGGGAGCTTCATCAAAAATTGCAAAATTTATATCAAAGCTCTAGGAGTGTGGAATATTACCATAAGGAGATGGAAATGCTAATGATTAGAGCAAATACGGAGGAGGATAGGGAAGCCACTATGGCTCGATTTTTGAGTGGGTTGAACAGGGACATTGCAACTGTAGTGGAATTACAGCACTATGTGAAAATTGAAGATATGCTACACGTGGTCATGAAGGTAGAGAGGCAATTGAAGCAAAAAGGGACAGTAAGGTACCAATTTGGATCTTCGGGTTCTAATCTTTCTTAGCAACTGAAGTGGGAAAATAACAAAGGAGATGGAACTATTGCAAGAGGGAGAGCTGAGGTTCCAAGAGGCAAGAAAGAGGGTGCTAGCAAGGCTATACCAAGGGGGGTCACAGCCATCAAGAAATAGGGATATCAAATGTTTTCGTTGATTGGGAATGGGGCACATTGCTTTTCAATGCCCAAACAAGAAAAAGATGATTTTGCGGGACAGCGGAGAAGTGGAAACTGAAAGTGAAGGTGATTATGCAGACATGCCAGAATTGGAGAATGCTGATAAAGAAGACACCACGGAGTATGCGGTTGGAGGTAAGCTGTTGGTCGTGGGGCGAGCTTGCAACACTCAAATCAAGGCGGATGACCTGGAGCAGCAGCGAGAAAATATATTCCACACGCGGTGTCACATTAATGACAAGGTATGTAGTGTAATAATTGATGGTGGAAGTTGTACTAATGTGGCTAGCACTAATATGGTGAAAAAATTGGGTTTAACATTATTAAAGCACCTTCGGCCCTATAGATTTCAATGGTTAAATGAATGTGGGGAAATCGAGGTGACAAAAAGGGTGTTAATTAATTTTTCTATTGGTAAATATCAAGATGAGGTGATGTGTGACATTGTACTCATGCATGCGGAGCATATCTTGTTAGGAAGACCATGACAATACAATAGGAAGGCAGTGCATGATGGGTATAAGAATAAGTATAGTTTTGTGAAAGATGGAAGGTTTGTCACTCTTGCGCTATTAACACCGGCACAAGTATATGATGACCAAATTCAACTGAAAAATGAAGAAGAATTGAGAGTAAGGGAGTTAGAGAAAAAGAGAGAAAATAGTGAGGTGGTCAGTAGAGAAAAAAAGAGAGTGAGACCACATGAGAGAAGAAAGAGAACCTTCCGTGAGGAGAGAAAACTCGAAACAAACTTTATTTGCGAGAGGGAGTGAATTGAAAAAGACAATAATGGAGAGACAACAAATGATACTATTGGTTTACAACGAGTCACTCATCAACTTTGAGAAGCCTAACGCATCCCTCCCTAGTTTGGCTATTTCTTTGTTGCAGGAATTTGAAGATGTATTTTTGGAGGATGTGCCTAGTGGGTTACCGCCCATTAGGGGAATTGAGCACCAAATTTAATTTTATACCTGGGCTGTCATTCCTAACTGACCAACTTATCGGAGTAATCCAGAGGAGAAAAAGGAGCTTCAGAGACAAGTGGACGAATTGATGAGCAAGGGTTATGTGAGGGAAAACATGAGTCCATGTGTCGTACCTGTACTGCTGGTGCCAAAGAAAGTGAAATTTGGAGAATGTGTGTGGATTGCAAAGCCATCAATAACATAACGGTAAAATATCGTCACCAATTCCTAGGCTAGATGACATGTTAGATGAGCTACATGGTGCATGCATATTTAGCAAAATTGATCTTAAGAGTGGGTATCATCAAATTCACATGAGCGAGGGTGGTGAATGAAAGACGACTTTCAAAACTAAATACGGGTTGTATGAATGGTTAGTCATGCTATTGGGCTCACAAATGCACCAAACACTTTTATGCGATTAATGAACCATGTTTTGCGTGCTTTCATTTGAAAATTTGTTGTAATTTATTTTGATGACATTTTAATTTGTAGCAAGAATCTTGATGAGCATGTAGAACACTTGAAGTGTGTGCTTATGGTTTTGAAGAAAGAACAACTTTATGTCAATTTTAAAAAGCACACATTTTGCATGGATAGAGTTGTATTTCTAGGCTTTGTAATTAGTGCTAATGGTGCAGAGGTAGATGAAGAGAAAATAAAGACTATTAAGGATTAACCAACACCTAAAAGCATAACTGAAGTTAGAAGTTTTCATGGATTGACTAGGCACGATTACTACGCCACTAATTGAAATTGTCAAGAAAAACGTGGAATTTCAATGAGAGGTAGAACAAGAACCCGCATTCAACACCATCAAAGATTGTTTGTGTAAAGCACCGATTTTAGCACTTCCTAATTTTGACAAAACTTTTGAAATTGAGTGTGATGCATTAGAATAGGTATTGGAGCAGTTTTAATGTAAGATAAGAGATCGATAGCCTACTTTAGTGAAAAGCTAAGTGGTGCAGCTCTCAACTATCCTACATATGAAAAGGAGCTCTATTCACTTGTTCGAGCCTTAGAGACATGGCAGTATTACCTATGGCCAAAGGAGTTCGTAATTCACACTGACCATGAATCGTTGAAGCATTTGCGGGGTCAAGGTAAGTTGAACAAACGACATGCATTCTGGATGGAGTTCATAGAAACTTTTCCATATGTCATCTGTTACAAACAAGGTAAGGCATTGTCATGAAGGTATGTGCTTCTAACTACTTTAAGTGCGAAATTACTTGACTTTGAGTACATTAAGGTCATGTATGATAATGATCTTGATTTTTCTAACATTTACAATTCATGCCATTAGGGGGTTGTATATAAGTTTTTTAAGTATGAGGGGTACTTGTTTAGAGAAAACAAATTATGTGTTCCTAATTGCTCTATGCGTGAGTTGTTGGTTAGAGAAGCACATAGTGGGGGACTAATGGGTCACTTTAGGGTAGCAAAGACTTTAGAAATATTAACTGAACACTTTTATTGGCCTAAAATGAAAGTTGATGTGGAATGTATTTGCAGTCGATGCATAACTTGTAAAAAAGGCTAAATTTAAGGTCTTGCCTCATGGACTTTACACACTTTTGCCAGTGCCTAGTGAATCTTAGGTAAGCATTTCTATGGATTTTGTGTTAGGTTTACCTAGGACTAAAAGGGGACGGGATTCGATTTTTGTAGTGGTGGATAGGTTTAGTAAAATGACACATTTAATTCCATGTCACAAAATCGATGATGCTACTAACATTGCAGACTTGTTCTTTAAAGAAATTGTGCGCTTGCATGGAGTACCTAAGAGTATTGTGTCAGATGGAATGTCAAATTTTTTAGTCACTTTTGGAGGGTCTTGTGGAATAAGTTAGACACCAAATTATTATTTTCTACAACTTGTCACCCACAAACCAATGGTCAAAATGAAGTAGTGAATAGGACCATGACACAGCTATTGCGCACTGTGATTAATAAAAACTTGAAAAATTGGGAAGAATGTTTACCTTTCATAGAGTTTGCATATAATAGGCCCACACACTCCACTATGTCGTTTTCTTCATTTGCGATTGTTTATGGTTTTAATCCAATAGCGCCTATGGATTCAATACTTTTGCATGTAAATGAGTGAGGTAGCTTGGATGGAAAGAGAAAGGCCGAGTTGGTGAAGTCACTTCATGAAAAGGTACGAGAGCAAATTGAGAAGAAGAGCAAGAATTATGCCAAGCAAGCAAATAAGAGCAGGAAGATTGTTACCTTCGAACCAGGAGATTGGGTTTGGGTGCACTTCAGGAAAGAGCGATTCGCAAAACAGAGAAAATGAGAAAATCAAAGTTGCAGCCACGGGGAGATGGACCATTTCAAGTGCTTGAGAAGATCAATGACAACGCATACAAATTAGATCTTCCAAGTGAGTATAACGTTTCAACAACTTTTAATGCGTCTGATCTTGCTCTCTTTGATGTAGGTTCAGATTCGAGGACGAATCGTTTCGAAGAGGGAGGGGATGATGTGATCTAGGATACGCAAGCGTTGAAGTCAAGTCCAACGTTAAGCTCGGGGAAAGATCCATTGATAGTCGATAGTGAACCGATGACACGATCGAGCGCGAAGCGTGTGAAAGAGGAGTTGGAATTGCCCATCAAGGCAACCGTTGATGAAACCATGTTCAGGATTCAAAATGGAGCAAGTTTCATGTTGGGATCGAAGGCCGAAGAAGCTTGGATCAATGTTTTAAAAGTGGGCGAAAACGGAGTCGAAGTGAAGAACCATGCGACCGCATAGTCTCCACCTCTTGCGATTGCATAGATAGGAATAGGGCGTTAATAGGCCGAACATGGTTGTTCCATGCGGCCGCATGGTTCTATTTTGGGGAGAATTTTTTCAAATTTTGCGAATTTTCTATTTTTTGATAGAATTTATTTCTTTCCATAATTTTAGTATATTTTGGAGATTATGCACGTTTTTACCATATCTTAGGATTTTAGTATAATTACTCATTATTATTCATTGTATTGAAACTTTTTGCATTATTATTATTAAGAGGCTTTTATTGCTTTCTTCCCGTGTTCTTCAATTGGACAATCTACGAACTTATCAAGATTTAAATCTTGTGGCATTCAAATCAACCGGGTGAGATTCACATATTTTTTTGCGTAATCAAGAGGTCCGCACATCGTCGGCGATTCGGGTTGCTTGGTTCCAAATTTGTTGAGTTGAATCCAAAACCTTGCTTTGGCTTTCTTGAGTCGATTTTCAATCTTGATCGTGGGTTTGGCAGCATTTGCCTACACGGGTTCACATCATGCCCCCACTTACTTTACTGCTCCAGAAAGATGCTTTCAAATGGTCACCTTCAGCAGATCAGGCCTTTCAACAATTAAAGGTGGCCATGACTCAAGCCCCGGTCCTAGCATTACCAGATTTCGAGCAATCATTTACCATAGAAACAGATGCATCGAGAGTGGGAATTGGAGTTGTCCGAATCCAAGATTCGCATCCCATAGCATATTTTAGCTAAAAGCTGAAGCCCAAAATGCATTAGGCTTCCGCATATGTGCAAAAGTTGTATGCAATTAAGGAGGCCGTGGCTAAACGGAGACAATATCTGTTAGGCATGAAGTTTCTTATCAAAATAGATCAAAAGAGCATTAGAATGATGACACAAAAATCCAAACACCTGACCAGCAAAGATTGTTAGTTAAACTGCTTGGTTTAACTTTTAAATTCTTTCTAACCCAGAGATTAGTAACAGTGTAGCTGGTGCTCTGTCTCGAAAAGATGATGAGGGTGCTAATTTTGAAGGGTCACTTACGTTGTTGACACTGACACATCAGACCAGTTTGCTTTTGAAAAAATTGAAGCACGAGACTACTCAGATGCCTGACTTTGTTTAACTACAGCAAGCTAATAATCAAAATGGAGCAAAATTTCCCCATCATCAGATGCACCAAGCGTTGATTTGGCATAGCGATCGAATTATTGTAGGCTCGAAGTCCAACCACAAGATGGAAATCATTCGGGAACTATATGATACGCCTATTGGGAGACATAACGGTATTCTTCGGACCACGGCTAGGGTGCGGTCACAATTTGAGTGGCCACGTATGCCGGAAGATATTAAGCATTATGTGCAAACTTGTCCAGTGTGTCAGCAAACAAAGTATGAGACATAGGCTTCTACAAGTACCTTGCAACCACTCGAGAATCCAATCAAAATATGGGAAGACCTCTCTGTGGACTTTATAGTAGGGCTCTCTCTGTCACATAGCTTTACAGCCATAATGGTAGTGGTCGATCGACTGTCCAAGTATTCCCAATTTGCGGCCCTTCCAACTGGTTTTATTGCCACAAAAGTAGCATAAGTTTTGTTCAGAATGTTTGCAAGTTGCACGGCATCCCTTCTACGATAATCAGTGATTGAGACCCCATTTTCATTAGTAAATTTTGGCAGGAATTATTTCGACTCAGTGGAACTAAGTTGATATAAAACAGTGCCTACCACCTATAGACGGATGGTCAAACAAACGTCACCAATAGACGACTTGAACAATATCTTCGCATCTTCACTTTTGATCACCCCGCACATTGGTACAAGTATTTGTCTTGGGTAGAGTACTCATACAGTATGGCATATCATTCCTCAATCAAGAACACACCATTCCAGGTGGTTTATGGTCGTTCTCTGCCTAATCTTATACCATGCTCGCGTCCAGACATTGTTGTAGAAGCCATTGAAGAGACATTGCAAAGAAGAGATTAATTGTTTTTAGAACATAAAATTCATCTGCAACATGCATAGAACCGTATGAAACAATGCACCGACAAACACTGGCATGAACAACACTTTCAAGTTGGCGATTTGGTGTTAATAAAATTGCAACCATACAGGGAAACTATAATAGCTCAACAACCTTTCTCCAAACTCAGCAAAAGATTTTATGGACCATTTCTGATTAAGGCTCAAGTAGGTCCAGTGGCATACATGGTCTAGCTACCAGAAATGTAAAGCTGCATCACGTGTTTCATGTATCAGTTTTGAAACCATACAAACAGGACAGCAACATCCATGTTGCTCTATTGACCTCTACTATAGTAGACAACCATCCAGTCATTGAACCTATTGCTACTCTTCGAACCAGACATGTGCATGATGGAGAAGACATCAAGCTCCAGCTACTAGTACAATGAGACAGTTTGCTGCTTGAAGATGTTTCTTGGATTCCTATTGATGAGTTTAGAGTTCTATTCCCAAAGTTTGACCTTGAGGACAATGTCGAGTCTGAAGGGTTGGGGGATGATATGGGAACACTTGCCACGCTAACAAATCAAGAGGAACCCATGTCAGTCAAGAGGACATGTAAGTCATCCATGTGGTTGAAGGAATATTAGTATTAGCAATAGACTGCTGTAGCTTAGCATTTTCATTCTAGTTATTCTGTTTTAAACAATTGGACAGCTGTCCTATTGTGAGGCAAGAGGGCATAACCTTCCCCATGCCGTATACGTGTAAGGATTTATGAAGTAAAGCAAGCAAAATCTAAGGTGGTGGTTGGTTTGCGTTTTCATTTTCCATTTTCATTTTCAAAATGATTTTTAGTTTTCCCCAAAAACGGCTCGTTTTTCGTATTTTGAGCGTTTTCGACATTTATAACTGAAAACGATAAAAAGTCGTTTTGCGTTTTCAGTTATAAATTTTAACTCGTTTTCAAAGACGCATTTTCGAAAACGACGGACCAAACGCGTTTTCAAAAACGGAAAACGAAAAATGGGCCGAAAACGACAAACCAACCACGGACTAAAATTTTCAATTCTCTTCTTCTCTTTTCTGCTCAGAAGGTGCACAACCTCGAATTGTGCAACCCTTTTGTATCGATATCCTTATGGACTCTTAGAGCGAGGAGATCATCCTGTACGTTGATAAATACTCAATCATGCACAGGGTGCAAATCCACTCCCGTGATCTTCAAATTCTTGATCCCCTATTGTCTTACCCTACTACCATACTTCGCCGGGAGAAAGCTATCGTTCTCAATTTAGAGGTGAATTTTGCATTTATTTAATTTACTAGTTCTTTTATTTTTCTCTTTCTAGTTTTTATTTCAATGTAATTGTTAATGTAAAAAGGGAGTCTTGGAGTGCAAAATTAAGGGCCCATTTTATTCACCTGAAGATTTAAATTTAAAGAGAAAAGATTGAATTTTTAAACCTATATTTAAAGCTTTTTCCCCTCGTAAAGGAATATTGATTTTTTATTTTATTTTTTTAATGATTTTTAGTTCAGTATTGATAACATTCTTCTTATTGAGTTTTGGCATGTCTTTTGAATTGAATTTTATAAATAGTTATATATCCTTAGTTTTGTACTTGTATCGTGGAATTACAGTTAAATTTGATTATAATGTTATTAATTTACCTTCTTCTTCTTCTTCTTCTTCTTCTTTTTTTTTTCTTCATTGGATGTGATTGTAGGTTAGTGCAGCATATCAAGGCCATAATTACTGCTGAAGAGGTGAGTTTTGTTTTCCCCCTCATCATTTAGGCTTTTCTTCTAATTTTTGTCCTTGATTCTTATCAAATAATCTTTCCATAGCTGGTGAAAACATGTAATATACTAGGTTCTAAGATAAAAATATTGATATAATAGTAAGGCGACAAACAAGTGAAACCGATGCCAATTCAACTATTTAAATTAATAGAGCAATATCATGGAAGTGAGTGACAAGGGAAATGAACCAGTTTGTTATTGGAATTTAATATGTTTCCTTGAATCCTCATGGAAATTGAAAATCAAGTGCAATGTTTCTTATAATTCAAGTGTAAGCTTATTGGCTCACTAATAGCATTATCAAAATGAAATTTGTATTTGTTCTTGTTTTTCAGCAATAAGTCACTTACTGACATGGTAGAATAGAAGATGGTTTTTTCAGGCGTGTGGCTTTCTCGTCTTGGTTTTTTATAGCTGACAAAAACAGTTCAACATTGAATATAATTATATGAACTAAGTAAAAGAGAAAGATGGGAGCACTTTGTTTATTATTTGAAGCTTTTACAGAGTTGCATAGTTTAAAAACAATTGGAAATGCTTCATTTTTTCTTTTTCTTTTTTAATTTTTTCTTTTAGCTTCCAGGGATTTTTTTATATCTTTAATTTCTGTCAGCTAGACTTGTTTGTTAATTGAGGAACCACCTGAAGTTTTGTCCGTTGATTGCTTTCCCTATTATACTCTCTGATACAACCTTGTCTTGCTTGTGCCTTGCGGTTGCCGAATGATGACACCGCAAATAAAAGACTATGTATCTTATTGAGACTATTGCATTTTTTCTTTTCGAAATTAGGATTTGTAAATGGAAGATTTGATAAGCTTCCTGGCCTGTTGTTGAGTAATACATTGGAGCACTATATGTGGACTGTGAATTGTGATTTTAACTCACTACTGTTTAGGTGCTGCTTCTTGACCCATCCGATTATAATTTTACTCCGGTTATACGAAAACTACGAAGGTGGCTAAAACCAGTAAGTGCTAATCATGAAAATCTCAGAGATGCAAGGAGTTTGTTGTGCAGCATGATACCAAAACGGTTGAAGAGAATGGTTTTCCTTATATTATTTTGATTCCTTTCATTGGATGGTTATTGCCTGTTGCATAAATTACTGATAATCGCTTGGGTTGATAAATATAAATGAGTATACCTTGCAGTTTTCTCTTCTATCTTGTTAGATCAATCCATTTCTCATTCTATATATGGAGTCTACAATACTACCTAATGATCTGCATGATTCCACGCAAACTCTCCTTTTGAGTTTTAGGTTCTAGAAGTGGCATTGGAAATCGTGTGTAGTTTTCTTACTGCCCGCACTATAGAATTGGAGACTGCTGTCTGTCCAGCTTTACATATGCTTACATCAAAAGTTCATTTCTTTTGCTGTCCTATTTTTGCTAAATTTACTAATACCCCAGCTTTCAAAAAGAACAGATCCACTATTAGGGTTGCTTTGTATGTCAGATGTTATTGACCTAACCTAGAAAAAGCTCTTCTCCACATGGTTGCAGAATTTGTTTTTGGTATCTGCTACATCTGACCTTAGCATAGTGCACTCATCAGTGGTAGTGGATGGTCTCCAGCAGTAGAATACTGCTTCATTTAATAATTTAAATCTTAATGCAGTGAAACTTTTCGAAAGGACCTTCAATAGTTTATGGAATTTTAGTTAAATTGTGATGGCATCTGTTCAAATTGCAGATCTCTTGTGAATGGATATAAGTTTTTACTTTGTATTTTCTCTCGTCCTTGTAATTTTCTGTGTCTTTTATAGTTTCTTTAAGGATCTTCTACTAATTCTTTAAACTACTGTAATTGCAGATTAATAGCCGTAACTTAGACAGAGTTTGCAAATTGAAAAGTCAAATGACAAGGTTGACTGCCCGTGTGCAAAATGTGGTGCTTTCCCTCCATCCCAAATTTTTTGTGAAAAGTTGCAATAATTTCACTGTTCATTGTTTGAGTTGTATTTGCATATTTGCCAACGTCTACATATGCAGTGAATAGTTATAGTAATTTCCTTGCTTATAGTTGTCCTGGTGGGCAATTATGCATTTCTTTTATCATGCATGATAAATGATTATAGATTCCACTCCTTACAAATTGTAAATTGCTTTAGCCCTTGTTTGATTTGACCAAAAATAATATTTTACTAGAATTTTGATAAAAGATAATGAAATGTATGGTTGAAAAATTGATAAAATATGTAGGTCCCATAAAATGTGTGGTTGAAAATGAGTTTGGGAAAAAATGAGTTTTAAAAAAATTGGGGCCAAACATAGGCATAGTTTCATATTAACATTTAACTAGCCATTAAATTAGTTGATTATATGTATGGTCAGCTTCTGGTATCTATGATATCTTGTTCTGTAAAATAGGCACACGACTTAAATTTGAAATGCTGTCATAGATATGTAAACTTAATGGAAAAGGCAATTATACATTCTTCAAAGCAAATCATCTCATATCCTTTCTTGTGATACAAGTTCAGATGTCATCCACGGTTACTGCAAGCTGATTTAAATCAGAAGAGTTCATTTAGCACGAGTAGATGATTAACTTAAGCTGATAACTAATTTGATATGACACGGTTTCTAAGTCTTCAAGTGATGCATCATGTGAAATTCTTAAATAATGCCACTGTATTCTTGAGCTTGGCTTCACTTCATAGTCCTAAATGCATTTTGAAAATCTTAACGAGAGATTATGGTATTCAATCCTTCTGGTTTTGTTCTTGTAATGGACTACAGCTGAGGGATGAGCTAGAACAACTCTTGGACAACGATGTGGCAGACCTTTACCTTTCTAGAAAGTTGGCCGTTGCATCACCTGTTAGTGGCTCAGGTGCTGCTACTTGGTTCCTTGGATCACCTACTATAGGCTCAAAGAAATCTAGAGCCAGTAGGGCTAGTATAGCAACAGTTCCCAGGGAAGAGAATGATGCTGAGGAACTTGAGATGTTATTTGAGGTAACAAATCAGACTACATAATGGTTAGGATATACAGAGACATTTTGTAACAAGTGGCTCTTCTCGCAGGCATACTTCATGCAGATTGATGGCACTCTTTAACAAATTAACTACTGCATGTCTATCATTTATTTATATATTTTGGAAAAAAAATGTTCTTTTTATTTTGTGGCAACAGTTTGCTTCCCGGCATGGAAGATTTTATTTTTTCTTTTAAAACAAGGGTCTTTTGGATCTGTTAAATGTGAGCATTTATGGAGCTGCTACTCCAAATTCTAATTCTAAACATGGACTGTTTGTATCTTGGTATTGATGGAGGAAAGTGAAAAGGCAAAGCAAAATGGTGAAATAAATTATCATTTCTATCAAAATAATATCATATTTGAGAACTTTTGATTGTTGTTGAGCATCATGGAAAAGGAAATACATAAATTTATGAATTAGCAGATGTCTCCTGGAATTATGTTTATATATGCTTGTTGAATGTCATGAAAAGGGAAATAAATAAATTTATAAATTGGCAGTTGTCTCCCGTAATAATTTTATATAGGCCTCTAATTTCTGTTTCCTTTTCGAACCAAAATCTGGAAAAGGTTTATGTAGTGTTTCCCACTTTTTTGAATACCAATATCCAAAGGGAGCCTATAGGAAACATTAATCTGATTAAACGATTTGCTGTGTTTGGAATGAAGAACCATTATCATGGAATGGTCTTCTTATGCTTTACTTCGCCATGCATAATATTCACTATACAAGTGGTCTACTTGGGGAGTTAATGCCACATCTTAGATCGCTATCTTCTTTCCCTCTCAATTTTGACAGTTCTCTACTTGAAATGTTGCAGCTGCATGAATATATTGATAACACAGAAGACTACATCAACATTCAGGTAAAAAAATTCCCCGCAACTTTGTTTGATCAATAAACATTTACGTCTTGAATGCATAGCAATCTAAAACCATTGAACATTTTTTTTAATCATTTTTCGTTTCGGCTGGATAATCATCGAAATGAATTGATTCAGGTTTGTTATATGCATGGTTAAATTACATGATATTTTTCCTAAATTTCTTTTCAGCTTGTCTACATAATCACAAAGATTGTGACAAGTATAATAGTCGTTTTGCGGGTTTCATTGAATGTATAATTCATTTTCTTTATCGAGTGGCTACAGTTGGAGCTCTTTCTCAGTTCTGGAACTGTATGTTTATCTATTTATTCTTTGGTAGCCGGCATATTTGGCATGAACATTCTGTATACTTGGAATGATGATCACAGATACATGTTTAAATGGGTTAGCATTGAACTTCAATAATGCTATATTGATGGTAAATTTCTCATCCTATATTGTGGTTTCTTACACTTAAAATGGATGGTTCCAGTTGGTGATTTTCTCCGAGGCATTTTGTGCCATCCTTTTTGTACTTATCATTTCTTATGCTCGATGTAAAGGTCTTGTTGGATCTTGATTTTCTTTCTCATATTGGAGAGTATCTAGCACCACCATTGCGTTCTTCCATTTCAAAGAAGACAGCAAATTCTTGACACCTGATAAACACCTTTTTTGGGTGCAAATGCAAATTGTGAAATACTATAGGCAACATTTTATTCCTTTCCTTGGATATTAATTATAAAGAATCTTTTTCGTTTTTATACGCACATGTTGGAGTTTAATAATACCTCCTATATGTTACAGATAACATTTGTAATCTTTTTGATGAATAGAGATGGAGATTAATCAAATTCAGTAAGACAATTATGCTAATGTACATTTTGAGATAATGGAAGAGATTTCAAACCGTCTTGATTGTTGGAAATGTTCACCAATGAAGGCCCCAATGTTCTGCACCTTGCCATGGAATTTGAGGAAGATGACCTTCAAGTTTATCTTGAGCAAATCTTGTAGCCCATAACCTCATAAACCAAAAGGATGCAAAGGCTCAGATGGGAGCTAAATTTCGTGCGCTCAAATAATTGCTTCTTGTCACCGACAAAGCCAATTTGTCTTCAGTTTGAAGCCTCTCCATTTGAGAGTTGCTCTTCTTAAAATAAGGCTAATTACAAGGCTGTAGATCAGCTGTTACATAATTTTTGCTATCCATGTACACTAATTTCATGGGACCAATTACACGGGAATATATCCTACAAGGGATTATATCCTACTAACGCCCCTCCTTAAATTGATGCTGGTTGGTCAAGAAGCATCAATTTGCTGATAAGAAATTGATGAGTTATGGCTTTGGTAAAAAATGCTAGCTATCTGAAGGGTAGTGGAAATATGAAGAAGAGAAATGACGTGAGTATCCAAAGCCTCCCGAATAGAATGACAATCCACTTCAATATGTTTTGTATGCTCATGATAAACATGGTTAGTAGCAATTTGAATGACACTCATGTTATCAGCATGGAGAGGAGTGGGAGCATACTGAGGAAAATCAAGTTCAGCCAGAAGGCCACAAAGCCAGATGATATCGGAGCAGGTAACAAACTTTGCTCAATATTCAGATTCAATAGAGGACTTAGAAACCCGATCTTGTTTCTTACTCTCATAGGAGATCAGAGAATCATCAAAAAACATACACCATCCCGTAACAGATTGTCGGCTGTCAGGACAGTCAGCCCAATCGGCATCACTAAAAGCAGTAAGATGAATAGGAGAGTCGACAGGAAATAATCCACGACTAGGTGTGCTTCGAAGTTAGCAAATGACACGACGAACAGCAGTAAAATATAGATGACGGGGAGTGTGCATAAATTGGCTAACCTGTTGGACTGTGAAGAAAATATCAGGCCCAGTGATAGATAATTTAAATTGCCCACCAGTTGACGAAACACAATAGGATCAGATAGAAGATTACCTTTCTCACAATGATATTTTCTATTTTCTTCTAGGAGAGTATCCACAATAGATGAATCCTGAAGACCGACCAACTTAATCAAATCCTGCGTGTACTTATGTTGATTTAGAAAGATACCAGAGGGATCAGTGTGAACTTCCAAGCCTTAGAAGTATGTAAGAGAACTAAGATCCTTTATATGAAATGATGTCTGAAAGTGCTACTGTAGAAGGATAATCAAGGTAGACTCTGAACTAGTGATAACAATGTCATTAACATAGAGAGGAGAAGAAAAATACCAGTAGAGGTCTTGCAAAGAAATAAGGAAGGGTCATATTGGCTCTGCTGGAAGGAAAATTGAAGCAATGTAGATCGAAACTTATCAAACCTAGCCCGTGGAACTTGTTTCAGCCCATATAACTAGCTCTTCAATTTAATGACATCTGAGGAAGAGGTGGAGGTTAGGCCAAGAGATAGATTCATGTAAACCTCTTTTTTGAAATCATTATGGAAAAATGCATTTTAACATCCATTTGATAAAGTGACCAACGTTGGGAAGCAGCAATAGAAATGATGGTTCGTACTGTAGTCATTTTGGCAACTGGAGCAAAGGTATCTTCATAGTCCACTCCATATTCCTGTCTGTTATCCAGTGTAACCAACCATGCCTTATATCAATCTAAAGTCCCATCAGAACGGAGTTTGATCGAGTAAACCTACTTACAACCAATAGCTTTAACATTTGCAGGATAAAGAACATTATCCTAGGTATGATTATCCTTAAGAGCGCGAAGTTCTTCTACCATTGCCTCTCGCCAACATTCACGCTTGATAGTCTTAGAATACTATGTAGGAATAGGGATGGATGAAAAAGTAGCAAGAAATGATGTGAGAGAAAATCCATACCGATCTGGAGGACGATAAATTTTGGTAGAGCAACAAGGAATAGTTCTAGAATCCAGCTCATTCTCGGAAGACATCGTCTAAGTAGGTTCAGATGGCGGATCAGGCTCAGGAGGGGGCAAAGTTGGGGGACGTTGTTTATACACAAATCCAGGCTTGAATTGTTCGAAAGTAAAAGGCATGTTGTCAAAGTGCAGAAAAACATTTATCTCGATCTCAGTCAAAGGTTCAGCATGAGTGGGAAAGAAATATTGATTTTTGAAAAATACAACATGATGAGATATATGAAATCTATTAGAGCAAGGATTATAGCAAATGTAGCCTTTTTGAGAAGTACTATAACCCATAATGCGCACTTAATAGATTGAGCAGAAAGTTTGTTTCGTTCATGATGAGGCAAATGGACAAAACAAACACAACCAAATGTATGTATGTCAAAATAGTTGGGATGCTGATGATATAGGCGATAATAGAGAGTCTCAAATTTCAAAACACTATAAGGTAATCGATTAATTAAATAGATTGCCTTAGATAAAGCTTCGACCTAGAATTTTGGTGGAACAAAATATTCAAGCAATAATGTCCGAGCAACATCTAATAGATGACCATTCTTAGACAACACCATTTTGCTGAGGTATATAGGGACTGAAACATTAGGAGACAGTGCCTTTTTGGTGAAGAAAATCGTGAAAGTTATGACATATATATTCACCTCTGCCTTTTTGGTGAAGAAAATCGTGAAAGTTATGACATATATATTCACCTCTTGAATTAGATCTTAATATTTTAATGCTCAAAGAGAATTGATTTTCAACATAATTGGCAAAATTTTGAAAGATAGATGGAACGTAGAAAATATATCCAGGCATACTTGTTGTAATCATCAATGAATGTAACAAAATATTTATAATGTGCATGATATATAACAAGAGACATACCCTACACATTGTTATAAATCAAATCAAAACTTCTTTTAGCCGGACTAACCTGAGAGGAGAAGGGAAAAGACTTACTTTTACCTAATTTACATGTAGAACAATCAAGAGAAATATGAGGTGAAAATTGATCTTTATTGCTTAACAAGCTGGAATTTATTAGATGAGATAAAACAACAGAGTTAGGATGACCTAACCGTTTCTGCCATACTGTACTCTTTGCTAACATTAGTACAAGCCATAGATATAAATGAAGGAATAGAAAAATATAGGGAAAATAATCGATCTACTTTAGGCCCATTCGCGAGTGTCTTCCTTGACAACTGATCCTGCACAAGACAGCTATCACGAGAAAAATGAACGTCACAGTTATTATCAACCAACTGGCTTACAGATATAAGATTAGTGGAAAGCGCAGGGAATGCGAAAACATCTCTAACAGAAGAATTAACATTTCCAATAGCATGAATAGGTAACTGATTGCCATTAGCAATCTGAATGTATGAGGATCCTTTATATGTCCGAATATTACTAAGAATACTAGGAAAACTAGTCATATAATTAGATGCAACGAAATCAACAAGCCATGATGATGATGGTAGGGAACCGTTACCTTGAAGACCCAAGGCTAAAAAAGATGAAATAATCATCTGCTGGACCATCTCAGGTGTAAGAACAGATAAATTACCACCAGTGGAAGAGGAATGGCCAACTGTAGCCTGGTAAGCATTAGCTTTACGATTCAGAGGACAAGTAGGACAATCTTTGATGGTATGTCTAGCTTCTTACATTAGTTGCAATACTTCTTCGCACAGTGGGCAGCAATATGTCTATATTCCTTGCAGCTAAAGCATTGAACTTTTCGCATATCTCTATCCTTGCCTTTCTCTTTGGCCGCATAGGCAAATGCATTAGTTGGTAGTTTGTTTTGCTGGTAAGTAGCTTGTGTAGCAAGACCTTGCTCTTCCCAAAATAACTCTTCGAAGCACACATCTAAAGAAGGGGATGGATTGCGATTCATCAGATTAGATCGAGCAACCTTGAATTTAGGCCACAACTTCATAAAAAATTAATCTCTCTTGCTTTGCTTGTGAACCTCTTGGATTGCAGCTAGTGAACCATCTAGTATCTTTGCATAGATTATGTTAGCATATTTTGCCCATAAATTTTGAAATTCAGAAAAATATTCTCGATGGAGAGATCGCCTTGAGTATAACTAGCAATGTCAGACTCCAATTGAAATCGCCGGGCTATGTGATCCTGATGATAGACCTTCTTCAAATATTCCCACATACTCTTAGCATTCTTGTACGACCTCAGATTTAGGATAATCAGAGGGTCAATAGATCCTAAAATCCAAGTCATAACTCGGGCACCTTTAATCTTCCATTTTGCCAGTTCTGTAGGATCCATGGGAGCTGAATCAATTCCATCTATATGACCCCATAATTCCTTCCCAGTAACAAAAAGTCAAAATTGAAATTTCCAGGCAGAGTAATTCTTACCCATAAATTTCACATCGAAGATATCGGACATTCGAGTAGACATTATAAAATAAAAGGCCTAATAGCTCACAAGCCCAATTTAAATAATTATGCAACTCCACCAATAACCACAATCTAAATAATCAGTCCAATAAAAGGAATAGGCCCAATTATATTAAGTAAAATTGATAGGCCCTAAATAACCAATGCAACCCAATTATATCCAATAAAATCAATAGGCCCAAATATGTTAACCAACATAGTCCTAATCAATAAATATGCCTGTCGGAAAAAATCACAATTCAGGAATATTGTTTACATCAATTCACAAATCTGGTATAAAGTTCAAAAATTCAAAATTCAGGTTTCTGTAAAATTAATTGAAAATATTTATTAATTAAATATAATAAAGTCACACTTACATGATTATAATGGCCACAGATTCATAATTATTAGTCACATATCATCGAATTAATTTGTTACAGATTATTTTAAGGCCACAAATAAAAAATTTTGTAGGTCACAGAAAATATTTTGAGGTCACAAATCAAAAATTTTGTGGGTCACAGATTATTTCATTAGTCACAGATAAAAAATTTTGTAGGTCACAGCTCACATCACCAAATTCAAAAAATTATAGGTCACATGTCACATATTTTCAAATTTGATGGTCACGAATTACTTTTAATGACAAATGATTGAATTTTAATGTTACGGTTTACGGTCATAATCACAGACGTGACCATATAGTTGGTCACAAACATTCAACATTCGATCTCGACACCACCACCACAACACCACCACCACCAACACTAACAACACAACCACCACTAGAAACTATTGCAGCCACCAGGACCATCGGGACAGCCAGAAAACACCTCCAAACACATCCAACAATACACCACCTCCCAACCTCACCAACACCATTACACCCACAGTGCCACTAACCAGAAACACCACCATTGCTGCACCACCACCACAACCACTAATAACAAACACTCCTATCCTATGGTGTCCTACTACAACCACTGCCACCACTTCCACGACCACCACCACAACCAACATTACAACCACATCCCCTAAATTCACTAATAATCAGATCCTACTACCAACATCACCACCACAACCACCGCCAAGATCTGAAAATACAACCAACAAAACCTCAAAATCACTACCTGCAGATCGAAAAGCGAAAGAGATAACACCCAAAATCACTACCTACTGAACGTAGAAGAAGGTCGAGGTCATGAATTTGCTTCGACAACCAATCGGCGACCATGTCGAGGTTTGATTGTACATCGCATTTGCTTCGAGTGACGGCAATCCTCACCGCTCTTCGAGGTATCTGCAGCGACGTCGGCGTTGCGAGCCACTATGCAACGATGCTCACATGTTCAGAGGAGGTTATCGCTATGACGCTGTGGTCTCTGGCGACGGTGGTTGCTCGTGTGATGGAGAGCATAGAGAGATGGGATGGATAGAGAGAGAGATCGAGCGAAAGACGGGAGGGAGAGAGAGAATGAAGGATGGAGTGAAATGAATTTCAATTTTAGGATTAGGGGATATATTGGATATTTGATTAGAAAAGTTGAGCCCATGATTTATGCACAGTGAACTTGAAAACCCTGGGATGGTGTAATTTCCTCTATGCCTAAAACAGACGCCCAGTTAATATAACCCAACAAACGAACCAATTTTGTAGCCCGTTACCTTGATTTCTCGCAATCGACGATAGCGAAGTAGAGGTTCCCGATGCTGTTTACTCCAAAATTTGCTGTTTTTACGAAGATGCCGACAACAGTGAGCTATTATAGTAGGCTCGTCAACACACAAGGAAAAGTTCACCTCCGACACAGAATCAGCGACGCAGAGAGAGATTCACAGTGCTCGTCGACAAAAACTCCACAGAAATTGACGGCTTCTACGATAAAGTGATTTGCCAGGTGAGTCCCAAAACTAGGAATTGAGCCTTACTATCGAAGCCAAAAAAAATTGTTAACCGGAAGAGTCCTCTTAGATCGAGGGTTTTCATACCATGACAAAACCAATTTGTTTTCAGTTTGAATGCCTTGAGTTGCTCTTCTTAATAGATGAAATAAGGCTAATTACGAGGCTGTAGATCAGCTGTTCCATAATTCTTGCTATCTATGTATGAAATTCTTGCTATTTATGTACACTAATTACACGGGATTATATCTTACTAATAATCACTTTTCAGCATCTACTTAGATACTTGGTAGACTCATGGTCTCTTATATCTAACCAATTAACGTTCTTTACTTTTAGGTGAAAATGTATGTTTTATCTTGCATTAGAATTCTTAAGCAGTCAATGAATAGTACCTAGATGATTATTTTCAACTTTTTGTCATCATCAGGAGAGGACAGGTTCTTTGAAAATCAGTAATTTGTGAAAGTATCTAATAATTTTCTTTATTCATTTCCATCTTTTTCCACTTTTCTTTACGAACAGTTTGTGCTCATAATAGCATGACTATACCTACAGATTCTGCCTCAACTGATCAATTTATTGGAAGTTAACGTTGATGGATAATCAGCATTTTAACAAATATGGCTAGTAGTCTTGGAACATCATCCCATAGATTTTAATGGAAAATTAAGAAATTTTATCAGATTAGGGTACTTTTGGCAATTAAATATGGCATAATACGAAGATATAAAGAATGATCAACAGAGTAAGCATAAAACAGAATACTCGCATAAACTTACAAATCTTTTGCAATTCTTGAAGGCAAGCAAAGTTGGGAATTATATTATTAGAAATACTCAATCTTATTGCCTTAAAAAGTTACTGCAGATTACATTCCAATTTATACATACTAGAGGACACAAGGAAATGCATCAAAATAAATGTGGCTGTTACATATCCAAGAAGATTCCTTAAATTATTCAATCAATTATTGAAATACTAGTAGACACTTGACTAAAATAAAGTTTGGTAAATGATTCTTGAATTCATCAATGATTATTAATTTGGTTTATTTTCAAACATTTCCTCCCGGAAACCAAATTTGCTATACATTCCAAGTTTCGCAAGTTGTTTCTTGAAGTTCTGACCTCCAACTGGTTTTGTAAATACGTTTCCTACTTGATATTCTATTTTGCATCATTTGACTTGAATTATTCCATCGTGAACAAGCTCTCTCAAGAAGTGATACGTCATGCGAATGTGTTTAGTCCTCCCATGTAGAGCTGGTTCCTTTGTAGCAGAAATTTGCTGAATTATTGTTATACAAAAGAGTTGTAGGAGCATCCTGCTTGTGTTTAGATTCTCTAAAATCCCTTGTAACCATACAATTTTGCAATCGGCAAAAAATGTCGCAATATATTCAGCTTCAGTTGTTGAAAGAGCAACAATTGGTTATTGCTTGGAACTCCAACAAATTACTCCACTTCCGTTGCTAAAGACATAACCCGATGTACTTTCACTATCACCTCCTGCAAGATCACTGTTAGTGTATCCAAAGAGTGTAGTTGGAAATTTGCTTGATAAAAAATACCATAATCAATTGTCCCCTTCACATATCGTAAAATTCTTTTAGCAGCTTTCCAATGTTCTGAATATGGTGCTTCCATGAACCTACTTATTAAACTCATAGCAAACATGATATCAGGTCTTGTGGCTGTGAGGTACATCAGATTTCCCACTAATCTCCTAAACATGGTGGTGTTAACAAGCTTTCGTTCTCTTTCTTTCCGGATTTTCTGGTCTAAAATGCACAGAGTTGAAATAGGATTTGCAAATTTCATCTTAAACCTTTTTAGAATCTCTCTAGTATACTGCTCTTGAGTGATAAAAATTCCACTTTCTGATTGGTGTACTTCAATACCCAAAAAATGATATAATTTTCTCGAATCAATCATATCAAACTCTTTCATCACCAAGTCTTTAAAATTATCCAACATAGCCATATTATTTCCAGCGAAGACAAGATCATCAACATAAAGACTCACTATAATGAAACTTCCATCAGAACCATTTTTGATATAGAGAATATGTTCATGTAGACTTCTATGAAAAACATTTGTTTTGAAAAAATGCATTGATTCTACTAAATCATGCCCTGGCGATTGTTTTAAACCTTATAAGGCATTTTTCAACTTGTAAACTTTATGCTCTTCTTCCTCCTTCACAAAATCAGGTGGTTGTTCAACATAAATCTCTTCTTCGATAAAACCATTTAAAAATGCAGATTTAACGTCCATTTGCAAGAGATTCCAGTATTTTGAGCAGCTAGAAAAATTATAAGTCGAATAGTGTCAAGTCTAGAGATAAGGGCGAATACCTCATTGTAGTCAGGGCTGGCCCCAAGAATTTCGAGGCCCTAGGTGACTAATTATTACAAGGCCTCCTTATGTTTTGCAATTTCTTTTGTCAGTGTTATACTCGATTTTTGTCTTCTAGTAACTGTTTTTGATAGTTTCATGATGCTTCAAGTTGATGCTAAAAAATTATCTCACAGAATAATTATAACATCATACATGAACAGGCAAAAATCAAGTGCAAATACATCTGTTGACAAATAAAAATTCAGCCCAAATCGAACAGCCCAAGGAGTGAAGCCCAATTGGAGGATCCCCAAATCAGATAGCCCAAAGAAATGAAGCCCAACCGAACAATTCAAGATGAGGGCCCAAATAAAGAGGCCCAAGAACGTGGTAACGCCATCGCCTAAGTTTGCAAGTCGCCCAGAATCTGAGCAAATGGAGTGTCATACAGTCACCCAGAACTGTTACTATATTCTCGCCCAAACCTTCAAGTCGCCCAAGGTCTTAACAAACATAAAGCGTCGTGGTTATCAAGAAGTGCAGTTATCAAAGCAGTTATTAAAGCAGCCCTATCACGTTCCACAATTCAAGGAATTCAATCGAAAGCGGTTGAACGACGAAGAGTAATGACAACAGTTAAAAAAGGCAGTTTTCATGACAAGTTGGCCATTACAAAGAAAGTGGGCAGTTATAGGATGATCGAGCAGTTTTTAGGGCGGTTGATCACAAAGAGATCGTCCATGAAGTATAAAAAGGAGAGAGGACATAGAAGTAAAGGACCGAATCCAAAACTTTCGAACAGAGAACATGTAATTTTCATTTCCTTGTTTTTAGACTTAAACACTTTTTTTTCAATAACTCGTGTGCTTGCGCCCCTTGGAGGCACATTGTTTTTAATTTCCAATTATAAAGTCATCGCCAATAAAAGAACACCTCTTTTTGGGACTTTGTCTCAAGAGGTTTGTCCCTTACACAATTGTCTGATCCTTTTTAATTGTTAGCGACTAACCCGCGCGAAACAATTTGGCACGCCCGGTGGGACAGTGGTGTTAGGTGTTGAAAGTACAAAAGGGGAAACAATATGCCTCAGAGATCCGATAAGGAAGCAGCAAGTCAGGGAGGAATCCAGTCTGTGATCGAGCGATATGAGGAGCAGCATGCCTCTCCATGAACAGATGGACAGAATCAGAGCAGTAACAGTCGTTACGAACCAATGACGGAGTTGAGTCCTCGAACCATGCGTGCATAACTTGGAGAACTCACGCAAGACGTCGTTGAACAGGATGCCATTGAATCAGGACGAATTACGTTCGATGATAAGAAAAAGATGGCAGTGGACGAAAATCCTTTCCTACAGACACTTGGAGTAAACACGGTGACATCTGGATTTAAAAACAAGTTGCCAAAATTCAAGTTGGTCGTAGATGATGGAGAAGAAGATCATAGACCACATCCCAGTGTCTTTGAACGAATCAAGGGGAAAGAACCATAAAAGGACGAAGACGTCTTGTGTGCAAGGTGTAAAAGAGAAGTGAATGGAAACACGGAGAAACCAGGGACATGGCAGTATCCTCATCGCCCTACCTTCTTCCCAAACATTCAGCTTGGTAGAGGGCGAGGTACATCATTCTATAGAGGACCGTCTTTTGAGAGGTAGTTCAGGCCAGCAGATAATGGAAGAACATTCAGGCCGCAACCTCGCCGGCCAAATGTATGGCATTCATTCCAGTACAATGCTTGAAGGGCAATACCCTTCGATGAGATGACTAGGACCCAACAAAGGCGTTTTCAACGAAACTACGGACGGATGATGAGGCAGCAACAGGGAATGCCACATCCTAAAGCGCATAAACTACTCAAGATAGCAAATCAAAATGTCCTCAAAAATAGTGAAGAGACCGGTACAGATGAATCAATGAAGGAACTGCCAGAAACTTCTTCTGGGAGATCAAGGTTTGAGCGAGACAGAAGGGATGAAGAAGATCCAGATCAGCCCCTTGCTATCCAATTCGGTACGTTGCCTCCTGTAGTGACCAATAATTACCTACTGGCCAATGAATTCAAGAATAAAGAAAAAGAAGAAGAGAGGGAGGACAATGAAAGAGAAGCTTGCGTGTTGGTATGTGAAGAACGCCAGACTTCTAGAGAGGCCTACAACGACGAGGAGGACGATGGGATGACAGACGTTGAAGAAAAAATCGACCTAGAAGCAGAAAGAAGAAAGAGAGGAGTATCGCGCAATACTCTGTTTAAGCAACTACATCAAGAGGGAGTTCGCGAAGTAGACTTGTTGGGAGAACTATCTGGGCGTCCTTTCGATTTCTACGTACTGTACGGGACACCCAAAAGGAAGAAGAGAGTGCCTCGCTCTGAAAAGTATGGGTCACCTCCAAGAATAATGCCCCCTTCCACAGGTTGGATAACTGATGAGGAAGCATTAGAAAGAAGTAGGAAGGAGGTTCAGGATACAGAGGATCAGCGTGATATACTGCACGTCGACTTATCACAGGGGGATAATTCAACAGAAAACAAGCTGGAAGTAGAAATAGAGGCTACCGAAAAGGTTATTTTTAAACGGCCAGCTATGAAATTGACTAAACACTCGAGGCCACTATACGTTAAATCTCTAGTTAACGGCGTCCCAGTGGCAAAAGTGCTTGTCGACAATGGAGCAGCTATAAACACCATTCCATCTAGGATGATGAGGAAGTTTGCAAAGACAGAGGGTGACATGATTCCTACAGAAGTCATCCTCACTAGCTTCAATGGAGGAGCAACTTCAGCTAAGGGAGTTATGCCATTGGACATAACTATAGGGACGACTACTAGGACCACTGTCTTCTTTGTAATAGATGGTCCTACTAGTTACAACGTGTTACTAAGAAGAGATTGGATACACGAAAGTCGCTGTATACCCTCGTCGCTCCATCAATGCCTGATCTTTTGGAATAACAAAGGCGAAGTAGAGGTGGTACAGGCCGATCATAGACCTTTTGTCGCAGAAGCAAACTCGGTGGAAAAGTTCATGTACGAAGGAAACTATGGACCTGTCAGGGTAGTACAAGACGGGGAAGAAACTCAGGTTGTCGCGCAAAGCGAAGAACCATTCTCAGTGAACGCACTCACTGAGATGTTCAAACAGATGAGGCCAAATATAGTGGCCCTGGAAGAGCCAGT